>NC_048893.1:23046469-23134243 GCF_011077185.1 Oxyura jamaicensis
AAAAAAAAAAAAAAAAAAAAAAAAAAAAAAAAAAAAAAAAAAAAAGGTTGACTACAACTCTGCAGAAGGAACAATAGAGTCCAGTAGAGCCAGACAAAGAAAACCATTGTATAAAATCATTCTGTAGTGCCTAAAATGATTTCTTTTATGCTATAATGTTTTCTCTGCTGCCTTGCAGAAGATGGAATGGTTTTCTGTCTCTTGCTAAACAAATGACCTACCCAGATAATTATCTTTTTCTCACAGATACTCTGTCATATCTCAGCCCTCACTACTCTCAGGCATTCTGGTCTTCACTACAAACATCTTACTCCTGAACATCTCCAAACTTCACCTCCAAGATAGTAGTACACTTGCCTGAAAAATACTTTCAGCAGCCTCCGCAGCATGCGGGTGCAGCTGTAATACATGAGCTGTTTCAAAGTGAAAGAAGGTCTGCTGTGGACATCTCATCGGTAGAAAATGGTCTTGCCTATGTATTTATCTGAAGGATGCTCAGAGGTGTTCAATGACCAACACAGAGAGAGCTCTGTGTTGATTGCTGTTATGGGCAGCATGAGAGATGGGTGGCTGGTAAAAGGGCAGCTGTAATCCAAGCTGTATTTTTTAAGGAGTCAACCCAACATACATCTCCGCAGGTACAGAAAACAAAAAGAGCAAATATTGATCTTTCTTTGCCTTTCTTTCTGTGCGCATAGCCTGGTTCATCATGTATGCTGACTCTCCGGGCTGCGGAGCTCAGGAAATCACAGGGACCATGGGCAGTGACTGGCCAAGGCAGTGATCACTTCTGTGCGAGGAATCTGCCTCCTCCATCTGCCTGTCTAGTCCAGAGGTGATACCTGGATCTCAGATCAGTTTAGAGCAGCATTCCTTTTACTTCACACCACAGATGCTAGCTAACCAAGAAATCTTCAGTTACGCTGTGGTGCAGAGGATTTAGTGAGACCTGTGTATTCTGTCAGCTTGAATCACTGCATTGTTACCTGCAGACATAAGGGGTCTGCCTCCGGAAGGGCTGTAGCTGTGGCCCCCTGACTGGAATCAAATGCTGAGCTAGTTGAAGTTGTTAGTCACGTTCCTTGTGTTTCCACTGTCAGAACAGCCTTTCTAAAAGACCTGAAATCGAGGAGAATGAGTAAGTAGGGTACAATACGAGATCATTATAGACCTTCATAGTTCCTGACCATCCAATGCAACCACACTCTAAAACTCTCCTGCGTCCTTCCCCAGACTGTATTCAGCACTAAGCCTCCTGCCTTCAGCCTGCTCCTCACATGTCCTGTCTCTGCACAGACAGAAGCGCTTGGTCTAACTTCAAGCAGATCATCTCTTGGTGCTGTTTCAGAGCCAAATCCGAAGAGCGGTGCCCACCATAGAATACTGTCAGCAAGGGACAGCAGAGTGTACAGAAGCCTGTAAGGAGCACCGTGTGGGCCGTGTCCCCGTACACCAGGCCCCACAGCTCAGATTCAGAAGGACTACAGCGTGTTTTGGAGGAAGAATGATCCTTGGTTTATGGTGTTGGCTATGAATTCAAGATTTGGCTGCATTATTCCTCAGAAAAAGGTGATGTTTTACTGGGGAAGCAGGGTGAGATTAATCCCACAATAGGCACCCACACTGATCCCACTTGGTCACCCTTCAGACACTGATCACAATAACTAGTCTCCACTGGCCATAGGATGTAGACACCCACTGAGCAGTTGTGTATGCTTCAGACACTTAGATGTAGGTGTCTTACCTGAAGCCGTATCTCTCCCCAGCCTGTTCTGTGCCTCAGTAACCCACCTGCATAATGGTGGTAACAGCAGGGCGAAGTTAATGCAGATAAATACGAACCACAGAGTGGCTGAGGTTGGAGGGCACCGTGGAGGTCGTCTGGTCCAGCCCCCTGCTCAAGCGGGGCAATTACAGACCAAGGGACTGCAACCCAAAGATGCTAAATTTAGTTATCTTGATTCCCAGAATGAAAATACTGGGTAAGTTTTTATTAGTATTTCTATTAGGCCTGATTTTCAGAAGTGGCAGATTGGGTCATACTCTCGAGATGCCTTGCCCTAAAGCATGCTTTTGAATTAATTCTCTTGTGTTTTCAGAATGCAGTTCCCCATGGGTTCAGTTTTAATAAACTACCTACAAAAGATGTGACCTGCAAACAGCATTTGGGACTTGGAGCTGCAGAGCAGCTGCTAATCCTGTGGTTTACAAGCGACATGTCCTCCCCGGGTTCGGCAGCACATCCCATTGCGGCAGGAGGACCTCGCTCTGACGGACGGGGTCAGCAGCTTAACTGATCCTGAACACCGAGTGCTCCCTGGGGCAAGGCGCCCGCACTCGTACGCCCCGCAGCAGCTCTTCCCCTATCATATGGCCACACAGCTCTGCCTGTGTAGTGCAGCGGACCTCACTGCTGATCGGCCACGAGCAGCCACATTTCTTCCTAAAGATACAAAGAACATTAATTTTGCAGGTGTGAATTGTTATAAAATCACTGGAATCGGTCACTATTCTGAATTCCTGCACGTCTGCGAGATCAAGGGGTGCAGCAGTGCAATTGCCACACTTTTAGAAAGCTGAGGGACCTCGGAAGATTTTAAGCATAGAAGGCATTCTGTTTATGGCCTGGATTTATTGCAGCTCTGTGTTTGCTGGCTCCTGGTGGTTTCGTCTTACTGCCTCATCTGCCTCTATCATCTTGGTTTGAAAGAGGCCATCCTGTTTTCATCAGGGTGCACATTAAAGCTCTGACTTTATTTGAGGAAAGGCAGCCAATAGCTTTGAAGTGTGTGATAATATTTTTGCTGCAGGGTGACAGTCACACTCTGGACACCCCAGCCTCTCACACCATCATGGGACATTAGGAGAAACTGTCACTGGATGTGGCTGAAATCAGATTGATTTATTTTTCTCTTTAAAATTTTATTTTTACTACTTTTACTAAATTAAATACTGCAGCCACGTGGTAACAATGTCAGCTCCCTATTTCAGCTGAGGGATGTGATCCACAGTTACTTCAAACTGTTGCACTTGCTGTATATTTTGAGATCCTAATCAAGAATTTATTAATCTTTCTGCATAATTTTCAGTGAACAGCTGCACTCTCAGCTCAGAGACAGAGAGGTCTTCCAAGAAACACAAGGGCAAATGTAGCTCTTTGAATCTGACCTCCTGTTTTTATTACTATGAAGACAGTTGGGTTCTAATTTAATAGCATCTATATTGCAGCATTAAAGAAGGAAAAAAAGCAACAAAAACATTGTGTTTTGTTCTGCTAATTTGACCAAGACTGGCAAAATGTTCCTGCCTGTGGCAACTTCTGAAGGTCTTGCTCAGCAGAAACTCAGACACATAGTAACTCCAAAGTTTTTCATTCAGTTTAAATATTGGTTATTCTGTGCACATGTAAGACAGCATCTTGTTTGGGTCCTCCAAGCATTTTTCTAATGCTAACCAGATTGGGTGACGAGGTTCTGTAAAGGTCCAGTCAATAAAATGTTACTGCTCAAGTTCCAAATTGGATTTCACCAAGGCAGACGTTTGTGAAAGAGGTACACCTCCTGTATATTGCTCCCTATTGCCAGCATTATATTTTATTCAGTCATGAAATCTTTCCACCATGCCACATTTAGAAGTAATAAACTGGAGTGAAATCCTGGTATGGAATCAATCAGTTAAATTGTTGGCATGTTCTGGGAATAGTCAGGATAGGGGGTTTGCAGCAAGAAACACAGTGGTATAGCACATTTGCTAGCAATAACCTCAGTCTCAGAGAAAAATATGTGTTTAATTGGTGTGATAATTCAGCCACCAGCATGGTGAGGAATGGAGATACCAGGTTGTGGAGAGAGAGAGAGTTATTATCTGCACTGAGCAGCTCTCATGCATCATAGCTACCTGCTGAGGCCACATTGTATGAGGTTGTCTTTGTATTTCATCCCTGGTTCCTCTTAAACATACGCTGTTTTAGAGGAGAACAAACCAGGTGTGCAAAATACAAAGTTACATTGGCAATGGGAGCATCTGAAGCAATCTGCACAGTATGACCAAAGCCACAGAACATCTCTAGGACACGCGAGCTTTGCCAGAATTCATAGGCCAGAAACAAAGATTGGAATAGCAGGCTTGAGAAGGGATTTGTCAGGCTATCTGAGGCAGCGACCCATTCCACAGAAAGATATCAGTGTGTACAAGAATATATGAAGAGATCCACAAGTTCATATTACAGTCTTGGCAATTCTTGCAAACTGCAAAACATTTGGCCATCGGTAACTGGCAGTTCAGAGACTAAAGTTCGAGGAAGGACAGGCCCCTGTAGTACTGGATAAATCCTTTGAAACAAAAATCAGGCTGATCAGTGCTCTCAGACACATGGTCTGATTTTTGGGTGGTCCTGGGTGGATCCAGGACTTGGATTCAATGATCCTTGTGGATCCCTTCCAACGTGGGATATTCTATGAATCAGTAATTTGATTATTCTAATACACTTGGAGAGAGGGTTAAGTATTTTATCAGCTCGGAAAGAGACTGATTTGGAAACCAGATGTTTAAACATCCATTGAAATTCAAAGAAATGAAGTCCTGGAGTGTGTTTTGGGCAGTTCCTGGCATGGGAGTCCCACCACAGAAACAGCAAGCAAGACCTGGATGGTCAGGCTGCTTCTCTCACTCTCATGAGAAATTCCACCCCTGATGAATTGGCCCTTTCCTGAGAAAACAGACACCCGTGACTTCATTATCACTTTATCCCAGGCATCACTACTAGCATCAACACAATGGGACAACGCCTGAAAGCTGATGGACAAGGTGAGTGGTGGGGAGAGAAAGCTTTTGTTACTCAGACATGCAGATCTGGTAACAACTCCACATCCCCAAGTGCTCACCACCACGTCTCTTCTGCTGCTGCTGCCTGAGTACGCTGGCTGGGAGTACATCTGAGGGGCTGTGGAGTGGCATGCTGCAGGGGGAATAGATGGCTGCTTCACAGTTAAGCTGTGATTCATTAGCTGTGGTCTTGGTTAGATCACAGCTGCTTAACATGTGCAATGAGCTGTAGCTCTGTCAGATTTGAATGAACGAATGTCAAAGGGCCTTCTGTCTGAGAGCACTGTCCAAATGCTTTTTGAACTCCAGCAGCTTGGTGCCATGACCTCTGCCCTGGGGAGCCTGTCCCAGTGCCCGACCACCCTCTGGGTGCAGAACCTTTCCCTAACCCCCAGCCTGACCCTCCCCTGTCCCAGCTCCATGCCGTTCCCTCGGGTCCTGTCGCTGTCCCCAGAGAGCAGAGCTCAGCGCCTGCCCCTCCGCTCCCCTCGTGAGGGAGCTGCAGGCCGCCATGAGGCCTCCCCTCAGCCTGCTCTGCTCTGGGCTGAGCAAACCAAAGGACCTCAGCTGCTCCTCATACGTCTTCCCCTCCAGACCCTTCACCATCTTTGTAGTCCTCCTGTGGAGACTCTTTTACATAAAATTATTGTTTTGTGCCCTTCTTATACTGTGGTGCCCAGAACTACACACAGTGCTCAAGGTGAGGCCGCACAGAGCAGAGCAGGACAATCCCTTCCCTCGCCCAGCAGAGCTGGGCCTGAGGCACCCCAGGGTACAGCTGGCCCTCCTGGCTGCCAGGGCACACTGCTGGCTCATGGGCAACTTGCCTTCAACCAGAACCCCCAGGTCCCTTTCTCTGGGGCTGCTCTGCAGCCTCTTGTTCCCCAGTCTGTAGTTATAGTCAGGGTTGCCCCATCCCAGGTGAAATAAGGCCATGCATTGCCACTCTGAATTACCATTTTAAATGGTTCTATGTGTCCAGTGCAAATGGTACAATAAGTAATGGGTTTAACTTTCCAAACAAGAAGACTAAGCACTAAGGAAAACTTTCCAGTAATAAATGTAATGGAGGATTGTTCAGGGACAGATTGTTTAGGGGCACTAGGATTTCCATCTACAGAGTGTTTTTAATGATTGAATTATGTTTGGTCTTCCTTGGAGCAATGGCAGCTTGGTAAACACTTTCTAGAACTAACTTGTGTATTCTGCAGCGATACGGAGCTGACACAACTTGCTCAATGCCCTTGAGACACACTGTGTCTGATAGCAGCGAGCCAGTGAAGAGGGATTAGAGCCCAGGATTGTCTGACACCCAGCTGTGAGCTCAGTTCTCCATGTGATCCATGGGCTTCATCTCAGTGGGAATTCTAGAGCAGGAGCCAGCGGCATGGCAGGGTGATGCAGGCTACTCAGCTGTGCTGGGCTGTCAACATCCACAGCTCTGTTGTCACAAGGGTCACAAAGAGCCTAGGGTACGGGTCCAGAACAACTTAGGCTGCACTAAAGGTATGATGCCCAGACACCATCCTCCCTCTGTTCCTGGCCAGAGGTTCTCCTTACCTCCCTGCACCAGCAATACAGCACAAAGCCTGTAGAGCGAGAGATCTGTGGAAACAACCAGCAGAACAGTGTTCCTTTTTTGTTTGTTTGTTTGTTTGTTTTGCCAGGTTAGTTTTGTGGTGGTTTAGCTCACCTAATGCACAGCCAGGCAGGCAAACAGGGTAGCAGGGCCACCGCAGTGCTGATTCAGAACTGCAAAATTCTCCTGGGGCTGCTCTGCCTTGAACTGCACCTAAAATCCAACAGTTAGGATGTTTGCAGTGACTGCAACTTAGACTATTTTTAATCACTGTAAAGAAACTGAAGTTGGGATTATGAATAATTAGACAGAAGATAAGCCTGTAATGAGATGCAGTTTACGTGAAATGAAGTCTACAGAGTCCACTGGAGACAACCTGGAGTTGAGTGCAAGTCAAGTAACATTGCCCAGAGAGGCACTCAAACCTGTGTGATAAACCCAGATGTAAGGCAGAAAAATTTGCACCAGCTGAGTGCTGCCTGTGCAGTCACACAGCTTTTGGACCATGATGGGTGTCTGTCTGACTGGCTTGCAGTGTGGGCAGCACTGGTTTGTATCTGCCTGCCCTGTACAGCCTTGACCAACTCGCTGTGGTAAGTAAAGATGAAAATGAAAAGCTGGAGATTGGCGGAAGTGTTCAAGAGCATTTGAAACATGAGCACCGTTGCCTTCCTGCTTGTCTGTAAAACAGAGAAACATATGCATGTATCACAACTTAAAGAGCAGTAAACTGAGACCTAGTGAAAGAAGTGACACGACTTTGTGTACACATAAACACTTCCTTCAGGTGCCTGTGAAATTCACTGCTAGACGTGTAGCTCATTTACAGCCCTGAAGAACATTCATGACTATGTTAATGAACAAAATAAAGCTAAAGTTCTAAATGTTTCTCAGAAAAATCCCTGGAAGTTAAAACCTGAGAAATATTTAACACTTTACAGGTGGATTGACAGAATACTCTCATGAGAATTGCATAATGGATGTAGAAGGGAAGAATTTCTTGTCTATGGAATTGAAACTTCAGATATCTTCTGCACAATAAATGTAGTCTGATAAGTTCCTCCCTACGAGCCACAAGGAAGTTACTCTTCATGAACCTTGTGAAACGATCTCCTAGGCCTTTCCTGGGAAACAGCCCCAGTGTATTCTCCTCAGGGTGGATAAACAATTCTTTCTGTCCTCTCAGGTCCCTGTATACTTATTAGGTGGCTAAATCACATAAATTGCATGTCTTCCTTTTGATGGCATTCTCGTACAGCTGCATCAACCTTGGGGTTCCTATCCTCATGGCTTGCTTCACCTTCATTTACAAAACTTACTGCGCTTTGTCCTGGGCTGTGCTTCTCTGACAGTTTAGAATTACACTGACACTAATCATATACACTCAGTTATTCAGCCAAACAACTCCCACTATACAACTCCCCACAACTCCCAGCAATAACAATAACAATAGCAATAATAATAATAATATCTTATACTTCCTGATACATGAAGATTTTGGAGCGCATTTGAATTGGTGTGAGCATGACCTTGCAAGACCATGAGGTGAATCAGTATTGATATCTCCAAGGCAAAGTAGAGGCACAAGAAATTAAGCAATTTACCTGAGAGTACACAAATAGCAGAAGTCTATCCCAGGACATAACCTTCAGTCTGAGCTTTGAGATACATGTTCTGGCTGTTACTAAAGACCCACCGAGAATTTTTACTTTGACAATTTTTTTAAGATAAATAAGTTTGCTTTTGTTAAAGTTCTGTAGAAAAACATTCACTTCTGCCGTTAAGAAGGCTTTTTAAAATTCATATTAACTTTAAACTGAAAAAGTAAAATGTTACAGATAGAAATAAATACACCTGACAAGCAGACTGTTGCCATGGTTTTTAAAAAGGGCAGAATTTTCCTGTGTTTCTATTTTTTGTTTGGATTGATCCTTCCTTTCTGATAACAACAGACATGGAGGAGGCTGACAACTTCTTTGCCTTGGTCTTCAGTGCCAGTCAGGCTTCCCACATCTCTACAGTACCTGAACCTCTAGGCAGGGGCTGGAGGAGCAAAGACTCTCCCAGCGTAAGCGAAGAGCAGGTTCGAAAGCACCTGATGAAACTGAACAGGTTCAAGTCTATGGGGCCCAAAGACATGCATCCTTGAATCCTGAGGGAACTGGCTGATGGAGTTGCCAAGCCTCTCTCCATCATAATGGGACTGAGTGTACCCTCAGCAAGTTTGCAGATGACACCAAGCTGATTGGTGCCACAGAAGGAAGGGATGCCATCCAAAGGGACCTGGAAGAGCTTGAGAAGTTGGTCCACATGAACCTAATGATGTTCAACAAGTCCGAGTGCAAGATGCTGCACCTGACTCAGGGCAATCCCAGACATGAGCACAGACTGGGGGAAAAACTCATTGAGAGCAGCTCTTCTGAGAAGGACTTGGGGGTTCTGGTAGACAAAAAGCTCGACATGAGCCAGCAGTGCGTGCTTGCAGCCCAGAAGGCCAACTGCATCCTGGGCTGCATCAACAGAGATGTGGCCAACAGGTTGAGGGAGGTGATTGTCCCTTTCTGCTCTGCCCTTGTGAGGCCTCACTTGGAGTGCTGTGTCCAGGTCTGGGGCCCCCAACACAAGAAGGACGTGGGGCTGTTAAAGCCAGTCCAGAGGAGGGCCACAAAGTTGGTAAGAAGGCTGGCTGGAGCAGCTCTTCTATGAAGAAAGGCTGAGAGAGCTGGGGGTGTTCAGTCTGGAGGAAAGAAGAAGGCTCTGGGGAGACCTCATTGTGGCCTTTCAGTACTTAAATGGGGCTTACAAGAAAGAAGAAGAACAACTTTTTATTCAGGCAGATAGTGATAGGACAAATGGGGAGTGGTTCTAAAATAAAAGAGGGGAGATGGAGATTAGATGTTAGGAGAAAATTCTTCCCTCAGAGGGTGGTGAGGCACTGGAACAACTTGCCTGAAGAAGTTGTGGATGCCCCATCCCTGGAGGTGTTCAAAGCCAGGTTGCAATGGTCCCCGGCAACCTGATCTTGTGGATGGCATCTCTACCCCTGGCAGGGGGTTTGGAAGTAGGTGACCTTAAGGTCCCCTCCAACCCAAGACATTCTGTGATTTTTCACACAGAACAGTTAAATCTGAGCTTGATGATGCACCAACTGATGCAGCTGGTTGGTAATGTTTGAAGGTTTGTGATGTTTGCCCTATTTTTGCCCCACCATCATGAAAATAAAGTAGGCCATTTAACTTTTGTGCACTTGCTGCAGTTCACTCCTTCTCCACCAAATTTCAGTGCAAGGTTGCTTCCACCCTGGCTGTGCTGAACTTTTTATGCCCATCAGCCTGTGTCATACTTGCAGGACTTCCATGGCAAGCTGGAGCACAGTGTGGCCATGGCAGAACCTGTCAGTCCATGCTGACAGCTCTGTTGCCACAGCTAACCATTCCAGTAGATCACTGATATCATCCAACTCATACCTTCAGCTCGCGTGTTTGAGGTGATCACCTCCCTTGCTTGCAGCATTGCCAGCCTATAATCCTCCTCCTTCATGGTTCTGGGTCTTGGCAGCTCGGGGAGACAGGACTGGGAAGCCCAAGTCCCACCCAAGATTGTGAGAGGTCCCCCTCAGATGCTGAAGGTCTTTTCTGGCTGGCAGCTACTGAATATGATTCCTCTGTACTTCCAAAAGCAAGACAATCATCTGATAAAATAAAATTACCAAAATACTGTAAAAATCATATCTGAATTCAGAAACTTCAATTAGAATTGTCTAACATGAGCACCACTAAGTAGGCTGATGTTTTGCACATCTGATGTTGAGCTAGCAAATCAACAAAAAAATTGTATCTTTAGATGAATGCATCTAAAAATGAATTCTGTCTTAAATGCAGGGTTTTGTAAAGGGCGATCTGTCAGGCCAAGACAGTGTATGCACAGTGCTGGACTCACCAATATGTGATCCAAATTTTGCTTCCTCTTGTATTTGGTTCCTGATAGTATCAAGTGTAGGTGGTACTAAACCAGCATCTAGCAAAAGATTTTGGCTTCTGTGTCATAATCTTTCTTTGAAGTTGCATCTGATTTGCATAGATTTCAAAATAAAGCATCTTAGTACGAATTGTAGGGGATTTTTATAACTTCCAATACTATCCTGGCTTGCAGATCTTGTGGAGTTATCACTTCTAACAGCATTAAAATAATAATGGCAAGGCCTTCTGTTACAAGCTTCAAGCTTCTGTTACTTAAAGTACCATACTGTACTATCCTTTTCATAAGCTTCTTGCATTATTTTAACAGCAAACGGGTGTATTTGTCCATTTATTTATTTTTTTAAACAAGAAAGATGTTATAACAACCTTCCTGTTCAGTTAGGAAATTTCTTCTAATTTCTGATCCAAACGTTTGCACATTTTATGTCCGTTGTTTTTCAACTGCTAACACCATCCTGTGGCTGAATAGCTCTTTCCCCTTTGCATTATTTATAGACGTGAGCCAAAATCCTTTTGAGCCTTTGTTTGGCTAGACTGATCCCACCACCTGTTCTCGTTTCTTCTTGTAGGATGGTCTCCTCAGCTTCCCAATTATCCTAGCCATTTTCTGCCCTGCTTCCAACTCAAAACAATTTGTCATGACTCTTAGTAACCAGAATTGTAAACAATCTCCCAGATGATGTTTCACTTGGGCTTACACCCAGGAATAGTTCGTGGATCTACCTCTCCCATTTCATCCACTGATTAGAGGTACTTTAAGGTAGTTTGGAGTCATTTGCTCATAAACCAAAGAAAAGTTTCTCTATTTTGTCTGTGGAGCTGCTCTACATTAATAATTACTTTCATATATCTGATGAACTTCTGAGGAAACCATATGAGTGGAGGACTTGAGTCTTGAATACTCACAGATTCTCTTTATGCTGGAGTGCCTGGTGTGCAGGTGAGGAAGGTTCCTTGGCCCATAACTTCCTGCTTCCCTCCACCTTGCAGCCCCCAAGGCCCCAGAACATCCATCCTCCAAAGAATTCTTGCTGTAACGGCACTGCATACGCTCCTCTGGCTTCCCATCTGCACGTAGCACAGGCTCAGCCTCCAGAAATGTAGGTGGCTTCACCTGGATGGAGCCTTGTTGGCCACCTGCCCTGTTGAGTGAGAAGGAGGCACCTCCATGGTGCCAGGGAGTTGGATGGAGGCTGTTGTCAGACCAGCGCACTTATCTCTAGCTAAATCCCCAAGCTGCACAGGTCTCTACCCTAAACTTTTAAGAGGCTCAGCAGGAGGGAAGAAATTTTCAGAAGACATGGAAACAAAATCTCTTGAGCTTTTACAAGCTTCTTTTCTTTTTATAAGCTCAAACGCTTCCCCAGGTGATTAGACACAAACTAAAGGACAAGTACTGCAATTACAGATAACAAACGAAGCTCTGATTTTTCTGGTGCTTTGGTAGGTCTGTTCTTTCACACTGGGCCTTACAGCATGGATGCCCACATAGAAACAGATTACAAGGGCCATAGCATGAGGCTGCAGCTGAGGCAGTGATTCCTGGTTGGACTATCCAGAGCACGAGGCCTTGCAGGGTGGCACAGCTCCGACCACCACGCAGTGCTGCCTGCCCCACATGCCCAGGGCAGCCTGGTGGCAAGTCACCGCTGCAACAGCATCCTTGTAGCACACAGTGCAGAGCAGATGTGGGGTGCCAGGAGGACCCTGTGTCCGTCTCAACCACTGCATGAAGCTTCTGTGATCTGCAGAGTCCCCCTCCCACTCCACAGCCTGAATTTGGGAGAACACTCGCAGGAGAGATTTGGCTCAATGTAAACAGAGGAGGCAGGTTTTGCTTTTTTTTTCCTCATCAGAAAGCTACAGTATTTCTGCTCTTCAGTGGGCTGGTCACTTCTGCAATTCATGATGAGACAAATGATGCTCTAAGGACATGTAGGCTCTTCCTAATGATACTATAACCTCTTGTCCTGCCCTGCCTCTTTGCCTCTTCAGTGACAGCAAGTACTTGGTTGTTCTTTGTAGCTCTCTTATTGCTGACCAGTTCATTTTGAGAGGTTTTTGTGTGTGCGCATTTTCTGACTGGTCATTGACAGCACGTGGACAGCCACCCACTGCAGGGAATCCTTTGAGTTCAGTCGAGGAACATCCTGCATCCCAGGGCCTCCTTGTCAGCCCTGGTGAGGACATAGGAATGTGCAGGAGCTGGCCTAGGGGATATCCTCCATACAGGCCAAACAAGAGGCTGCCAGGCCTTCAAAGGAGGTTATTTGCCTCCCTGTGACTTGAGGGAAGGGGATAGAGAGTGAAGTGAGCCCAGTAGCAGGACCTGGGCCCCAGGGGAGATACATGAGTGCAGGGGTGTTTGCACCCAGGGGAGTTGAAGCTTGGCAGGAGGACAGCTTGGCAGCCCTCCACTCCTGGCTCATGCTAAGCTGGGACGTGGCACAGTACCTCCCAGAGAGGTTTCGTTTGCTTGTCTTACGGTGCTCACTTGCCTACTTGAAAGGAAAACAAATGGCTTCTTAGAAGCTGGTCATGCATCTGGGAGAAACGAGATGCTGACCACAGCAGGACTGATGTGCACCCAAGGGGCTGCCTTCCCCTTCAACTGGGGATCAAAATCTTAACAAGGTGTTTCCAGGGGCCCTGCCTCATGGGTCTGCAAATAGGAGACAGGCTTTGAAATGCCTCCAAGTCAAAGTGCTGTGAAGTTTATGTAGGCAGAAGGTAATTACCCAGATTAGAATTTGGCTAGGACACAGGACTGACACTTCATGAAGGAGTGTGCCACAGGAGCTTAAATAACCACAAGCGATTGGCGCTTCCATGACTTTACATTTTAGCAGAAACACTAATCTCCTTCAGTGGAGTGGTGATGGAGAGACAGGACTGATGAGGAAGGTGTCAACAACTGCAGGCTGCAGAGTGGACTCAATCTTCATAAGGTCTGCATCCATTTCCCTTCCCCTTCTTGAATATATTAGCTGTTTATTTATTTGTTTATTATTATTTTCCTCATTTTCTGATCTTCCTCCAAATCTTCTCCATTGTTCTTCCCTGGAGTTCTGTCCCTGTCTTTCTTTCTTTCTCCCTTCCAACTTCTTATCTGCTTCTGCCATGTGATTAAACATTTTGCTGCTTCTCATCCTTCACAAAGCTGTCTGGGGTTGTGGGCCTCCTCCTGAGCATGGCTGCATTCCAGTACTGCTTATATCCTCAAAAGATCACAGGCTCCAGCTTCCATGTGGTCGTGAGTGACTGACCCCAGATTAATTTTTATGCTATGGGATTCTATGCCGTCATAAAGGTAGCTGAAGACTATCAGTATGTAGCGTATTTCCTGTGATAACAGGTCTAGAAATACTCATGAATTGTTGTGAACCTGAGAGAAGTGGAAAAATGTTGGGAAGTGTTTCAGTTAGTTGTAAATTGCTTTTAGTTGTTTCTACTCAGTAACTACCAAAGCAAAGAAATTAAAAATAGAAAATGTATCTTCACCATTTTCTTACCATAACAGTAACTTCCCTGGCAATTCACTAACACATCCATTCTCTGTTATGCTTCACTGCCCTCAAGTAATTTGTTCCTCTTTCTGGGGAAATCTGTCTGGTGAATATTTCCTGATACAAGCTTACCTGTAGTTTTTCAGTACTACTGCAATGTTGGGTGACCAACATTCTTTTTCGTGTGGTTTTATGTAAAAGAAATACCAATTCTGTTACGTATTGCTAAAATAAGTAAACTAATTAATAATTAGTTGTTTTTCAAAAAACCTTTACCTCTCCTTGACCTTCAACATCTTCACTACTGCTTGTTTTTCTTCACGTTATTGCTGCTTTCACTCTATCTGGTGCACTGAGAACCATGACTAATCAGACAGAGCTAGACTGTCTAGTACTACACGAAGAAGGGCTGCTCATGCCATTGCCTGTGATGTGATACCTCCAGCTGCACATCTCCAACCCGTGTTGGCTCTGCCTCCACCATATCATGTTGACGATTCACACTCAGCTCAGCTGGTATCGTATGAAAGTCCTTTTCCACCTGAATGCAAGTCTGCTCTTCAAGTTTCTCTGTCTGACCTGGTCTTGGCACTAGGGTTAGTTCTGCCTAGATACAGTGGTTTGCACTTGTACAAAATGGATGTCAGTTGAATAATTCTGCTGCACCTTAAAATATCCATGTTAATTTTAATGCCAAAGTCAACATGAAATGCAGCTCTGGCTATCACCCACTTTTCCCTTCTGTTAGATGAAGGTTTAGGACCTGGTATGCAATACCGGTGGCCGGATACAGCGCACAGCTTGATGTGAGTTGTATATAGCCCGACGAGCCATTTTCTTTTTCTGTGTTGGTATGGAACCGTACTAACACAGACTCGGGTACAATCCTCCAAACAAGCCTGATGCATGCAGCTGAGAAAGGTTTCATTTTCTTTCCTGGGAGATGTTCCTAATGTTCACACAAACATTTGGCAGGATTTCGCTCACAAAAACCCAAGACTATGTTTCTGTTTAAAAGCTTCAAACTGCATTTATTGTAAATTCATGGAAAAAAATAATGAAGAAACCACAGGTTGGTAAACTATTACATCTCAGTGTGAAGAAGTTGTCCAGTGATTTGCAATCAGATATTGAAAAGAATATCTAAAGAAGCAGCAATTTTTCAATAGAAATCTTATTAAATAAAAAAGAAAATTATTTCCATATTTACAGATTATAAGGCAAATGTATCCTTAAAGCATTGTTTAGTAGTTAGTGGGTTTATTTTTTTGAAAGGAAAAGGGAAATGGTTCAAATCTAAGAGGGTACTTAGGAAGCAGCTTGCTACAGAGTCTATTTTACCACTGGTGAACAGCCCAACGGCCTCCCCTTGACCACTGCCGTGCTCTGCTTCTTCTGTCATCCAGGCTTTCACCGAAGGGCTTCTGGTACCTCCACCTATGAAACAGGGAGTGGGGGAATCTCATTACATTTGATGTACAGTCTGGTTGTCAAAATTCCTTCCTGAGTTGTAGGCACTCTCCCAAGATCCCTCTGCTAATCGCCACCTCCCGTAACAAGCCTGAACCTAGGAAAGTACCTTGCTTTCTGTCACAATCTCAGTTAAATAGAAGTCAGTGTGCTGAGAAAAGCCTAATCAGAGGAAAACCTCCTCCCAGGCATTTTACATTTGCATTTCTAAGAATGTTTTTATTAAATATCTATGTACTAAAATTAATTGAGCTCATGCTATATCTGAGCCACGATCAGTTACTGAAATATGATCTCTTACTTACCCTCCTTAATTGTTTTATGCTGCTTGCTCGAATTGCTTCCATAAGGTTGTCGTGGAGAGACCTCTGTGGGGTGGAGGGTCGGGTGGAGGGTCGGGAGCCTTCTTCTGATCTTCTGTCTGAGACTGATTTTAGAGAATCTTTAATTTCTTTCAATATGCTATTCTCATGTTTTTTGCTTTTTTTGCCTTTTTTCTTTTTCTGTCCATTCTGTAAGGCTTTTCTTGAGCTTTCCTGCTGCTTGATGACTTCAGCTATGTTTCTGGTTGGTGCCTTCTTCTCTGGAATAACTGGGGGAGGTGGAGGAGGAGGAGGAGGAGGGGGTGGGGGTGGAGGTGGGTGTGCAGGAGCTGGCGGCTGACTTTTTGCTGGTGGTGCCTTCTTAGGGAGCTTTGGAGAGGACCAAGGTGAGCTCTTAGGTGATGTATAAGGTGAGGAACGAGGAGTCCCCTTCTGCAAGACTTTGGTCTTTGGGTTGATAGCTCCATCACAACCAGACTCTTGCTGCCGTTGCTCCTGCATACGTTTTTGCCTTTGTTTATCCATATTTCTTGTCAGAATACTTGTCATGCTCATTCTTGGGCCAGCAAGGTCAAAGTGGTAACCGAGCTTGACCAGAGTAGTGTTCTCTTTCAACAGTTTAACTATGTCCATTTCCACCTGGCTGCCCATGATATGTCTTTGGTTGTGGAACCGTAACTCTGTTAGAACCTTGTTATGCTGCAAAGCTCTCATGATGGCCAGCACTCCTTTGCCCGTGATAAAATTTGACTCAATATTCAGACTAGTTATATGCTGATTTACCTTTAACATACCAGCAATTGCTATTGCGACATTGTCATCAGCATGAGTGTTAGCCAAGCTGAATGACTTGACTACAGTGTTGTCCCTCAGGGCTTGAGAAAATTGTATAAGCATCTGTGAAGTGATGTTTTCAATGTTATTTAGATTCACCTCTGCAGTGTCTGGGTCATTGCTCCGAACTTTTTCCAAAGCATCCTCAATAACGGTTGGGTTTCCACAGGGGTGGATGGCACTGCTTTTAAAGCTCAGATTGTCGGTGTCTTTTCCATCATGGCCATTGAGCAAATTTTCACTGTCCTTCACGCTGTTACTCTTCTTGTGTCTCGTGTGGTCAGAACTCCTGCCATCCTCACAATTCACAGGTCTTTCACCAGCTGCAGCATTTTGCTTTTCATCATCCTCATCATCACTGTCATCTTCATCTTCCTCCTCCTCTTCTTCTTCCTCTTCGTCATCCTCTTCAGTATATGCCTCCTCAGACACTTCGCTGTTGCTTTCTGTGAAATATTCTTCTTGAATGTCTTCTGAGTTGTCATCTTCTTGCTCTGATTCCTGAACAGGAATGTAGGTGTGGGTGTTAAACACAACTGCAGCAACATAGCTACTGCCTCTTTGCATGAAAACAATTATCTTGAAACTACAGAATTTAATGCTGATAGCGAAAAATAAATCCTCAGAAACAAAGACAATTAAGGGAACAAAAAAACCTGTTTCGGCACCTTACAACTTTTTATCATTCTTTCTTTCATTTTCTTTAGAAGACAAATGCTTAGTGCAAATTGGATTAGCTTCATTGATGTCAAAGATTTCTACCAAGAGAAAACTTAATACAAGATATCATAACATGGATAAACTTCATCCTCTTTGTTTGTTGGCATGTCTACCAGGGGCTATTAAATGGATCCCTATGGGTCCCTGCCAGCAGAAACACAAGACTGCGATTTCAGAATGGACATGATATGTGAGCAACAAGTTTCTTGACTTCGTAAAGTTTAGACAGCTGTGTCAATGCTCAGTCTCCCTTGTATACATTAGCACATCCAAAAAGGCTAAAGAATGCTATGACTTAGAATACAAACAGGCATATAGATGTGGAAGATAGGTGATGAGTACCATGAATATCATGAGTATTATACGAGTCCTGCAGAAAGGACTCTGGATGCACTGAAGGTGTTATACACACTTAGGAGCAATTTGTGAAGAAAATATTATAACACATTCCCACAGGTAACAAGTAATCATGTCAATAAACCCCAAATTTCTTCATGTTTGCCAACAGCCAAGATTCTGCTCCTGAACAGTTGACACAAGCCAGCTGCCATACTGTAACGGGTTATAACTCATTGCCTATGCAATGAGTGTTTTTCTAAACCCTGAGGTTATTTCAGTGTGTTTGATGGGCACCAAAGTAGCAACTTTGGATCCACTTCTCAAAGTTCTGCCAGGTGTCCTCAGAAGTTATGGTGGCAGACAACAATTCTCCACATGCAGGAGCAGCAAAAGTGCTGCACCCCTCGAAAATCTCACTCTCCATTTGGAGAGCTCCAGAAGCATGGCAGCATTGTACAGGCCGTGACTGAGTCCCCAAGCTGTGACCAACCATCAGCCTCTTAACCAAAAAGATATCTTAGGTGTCCATTTTAATCTACTGGACAAGCCATAGTCTAAGTGTTTTTATGTTTGTAAATGCTTGTAAAATTATGGATGTAGTGGTTGCATGCACTACTTTATCAACATTCATATTTCAGTTTTTGTAAAATACTAATTGGGTACTTTGTGGAGACACGGTGATTCAGTTCTGTGCTTCTGGAAAACAGAATTGTCACTAACTTGGCAGCTTATTTTTAGAAAACCTGTGTAGCTTTAGGTTTTCTTAATTATCTGGTTCTAAAAACACTGTGAAAGGTTAAAATAATAGTAATTACAGATCGCGTGGTACCATTTCACAGTCTTGAGCAGCTCGCTGAGTTGGGACATGCAAAGCAGACAATACTTGTAGTGTTCACACAAGCCTGACTCTAATGAAACAGGTAATTGAACTGGTCCCGCCTACCACTGCTGAGAGTTCAGCACATGCAGGGTTTGCAGGATCCAGCTCCATCCCCCTGTGCATGGAGAGCTTGTAGGGTCCGGCTCCTGCTTCTCCTGCAGTCTGTGAAAGAAGTCCCTTAACACAGAAAGACGCTGTGCTGCATAAAGAAACAGGGATGTGTTTATGCCAGGTTTATTATGGGACTGAGATTTGTACCTACAGCTTCTTCACGTGTATGCAGCCTTTTAAAAGCTGAAAACATCGGTTATCCAGGAAAGCACCTTGATTGCTATGCTTTTCTCTACCCAAGCATATACCTTACAGCCTTCAGCACAGCTGCATATGAGCAGAAGCTTGTGCCTTTGAATGGACTGCTAATATGTTTTGATGACTCTAGATAAATATAAATAAATAAACAAACTTGATTTTTCTCAGAGGCACTTCTGAGGGTAAAGGAGGAATTTATTTTCCCATCGCATACATCGTTAGATGTCATATCTCCATGCATGGTTAGATGTCATATCTCATAGCATTCTGAACAATAATTCTGCAATGGAGTACTCTTCTCTTTGCAGACCTATAGAGGCATGCCCTGGTATTGTGGCAGCATTTCAGTACAGGACTGATGCCGGCAGCCTGCAGGACTTCATCTTACTTCATGGTAGCAACTTGATGAAAAGTTAGGCCTGAGATAGTCAACACAGAGAGATAAATACCTCTCTGGAGGGCATGGCATTCACCCTAAAAGGCTATCTACAGGATGTGTGCCTTCTGAAGGGGCTGATGTCTTGCCACTAACTATAGAAATAGCACAAATAGCTATCTTAAATAAGGTGCCTAACTTTCAGACAATTGAGGGCAAAGAGATTGTTTTCAAAAAACGCAGAAAGCATTTTCTTCCTGCCTTCATTTGTGCCTTTGATATCAGCAAGTGAACACTTTCCTATTTATGGACACTTTTAGAAATTTTCTTCTTGGATCTAAAAGAACAAAGGCTTTTGCAAGCACTTTAAGGTTTAGCCATTAGCACCTTGTTAATGCTATACAGGCATGGGAAACCATTATATGACACAGAACGAGCCCTGTTCAGAAAGTTTTTGGAACCAACGAGGTTTCAGGTTCCAGGCTCATCTGGAAAAAAACATTAATCTTGCCATTCCGTTCCTTAGTACTTGACAAACAAGGAGTGAAGTCCATGTCTGCAAGCTGATACTAATGGTCTGATGACAGCTAGCACTCGGTGTGCTTGCCTATAAAGACCCTACAACACCATTCACTAGCATGAGCAAACACTTAACTGCAAAGAAATCTTGACTATTATTATTGCAAGCTAATTTTATCCAAGTGATTTTTCTCTAAGACAATATTTTATCTGATGTAGAAATGGCCTAATTAGGTTTTCTTTCAAATGAACTGAGCTCCTGACAAGGCTGTTACAAGTTCAGATTTGCTTTTTTAATCTTTGTATTTTATTTATTTATTTATTTATTTATTTAAACATAGGAGAACATGTCCTCATAAGGCAGAACTTTGTACGGAGCAGTGCTTAAAAGTCAAAAAGTTACTCACACACCTAGGTCCTTGCTTTGCTTTGAAACTACATGGAGCTGTTGTGAAAACAAAAGCTAATTTTTGATGGAGCTCAGTCTCACAGATTGTTTCTGCAAGGGTTTGGGGGATGCCGGTATGGCCATTAGCTCACACAGAATGCTCATCAGCTGTTAGGACCGAGAGTCTTAGTTGTGCTGTCCATTTGTAGTTCAGGAGCCAGCATTTGCTAGGACAATTTTTATTCTTGTGGACAAACTGACTGACAAGAACGACAGGTTGTTTTGGGGGAATAGAGATAAGTGGTTTGACTGGTCACCCTGCTCCAGGCCGCTTTTTCAATAATTTACAGCCACCCTCTGACAACCACAGCCTGCAGCTCCTGAGCCAAGGATCCTCAGCAGCACCAAAGCAAGAAAATCCTGCTGGCCATATCACAGCTTCCTTCCAGCAAGCACAAAGCCTCTGGGATGCTTATTCAACTTCTGACACACTATCTATTCAAAATCCTTTTCCTGATGTGCTTTCTAGGAGTCAGTAATGATTGTTTTGGTTTGGTTTGATTTGGTTTGCTTTGCTTTGCTTTGCTTTGCTTTTGGTTTTAAAAAGCAGCATATAATCTTTTAAACAAAATCAAAAGTTAACCATAAGTCCGTATTGCTACCTGGCAATAATTTTTAGCCTGTTCCTTAAAATTGTATCCCTGCCCAGTTTGTAACCACCAGCAATAGTTTTTGCAGGATTTTCTTCTGCTCCCAGCTAAGATTGTAATGTACTTCCAGAGGGGGTGCAAGAACTCTCTGAGCCAACACACAGTGCTTTAGCAGGCAGTAACATATCTCCAACAGTGTTCTTAAAGAGGTTACAAGAGACAGAAAGAAAATAAAAACAGCGAGTGAAATCAGCCAGGGAAGAAGAAGCCGTAACACTTCTAGGAAGCAGTGAACACCACAGTGTCTTACCTTGTCGCATGCACCCAGCCTCTCTTTTTCCAAGAGTTTTCTGGTCTCCCTCTCCCAGTAGGCCATCAGCGCTTCCCTGCTGAAAGTCCCTGTGGGTGTTTTCTCTGTCAGACTCTTTTGCCGTTGTCCTACGGGAAGGTTATGGTCGGGCTCGATGTCCTCCAGCTCCCGCTCCAGCTCCTTCAGCTCCTCTTCAGTGAGAGAAGCGAGGAGCTCGTCTTCGTCAATGTCCTCATATTTGCTTAGCTCTCTTCTGTAGCCAAAGGTAGACATGGTCCCGTTTGGTCAGGCTGGTACAAAACTGAAAGGATCAAGCATTCACGAGGGCTGGATCAGGCACGCCGTGTCTCGTTTGGTCAGCAACTGTTTCCCTGAGTAGCTGAGGCACCCTTTTAAGAGTGATCACCGGGGGCTTACGACAATGCACGAAGGGATGAAAGCATGCTCTGTTTTAGGCATCAGACGTCAGCTAGACATCTGAACAGAAAGAATGTCCCACCGCTGGTGTTTGCAGGTCCCTGGAAGAGGGGATTACTGACACAGTGACCATTGCCTTATTTAGAGCAGCCTGCTCGCGGGAGGGCACCCGCCGCCGGGGGGGGCGGAGGGGTGAAAACCACGCTGGCCTCGCCTGTTAACAACAGGAGGAAAGAGCCATGAAAATTCACATAAACCCGAGCTGCCACAGGGGCTGGGAACGGAATGGCCTCACCATTGCTCGCCGGAGTCCCGCTGCTTTTCATGGTTTTCTGGCAAAACCGCACCATCGTCACAGCAAGGCAGCTGCAGGAGGCTGCAGGCAGTGTAAGAAGGGGAGAAGGTCGTGGTGCCTGCAGCTCGCCTTCCACACATCACCCAGCTGGATTATCTGTCGATTCTCCTTGCTCAGGGGTGATGGGGGGAGGATCGACTCGTCCCTTTGCAGCTGGTGCCAGATGCTGCTCTGGTGGAGGACTGCACGCT
Organism: Oxyura jamaicensis; assembly: GCF_011077185.1. Classification (NCBI taxonomy): domain Eukaryota; kingdom Metazoa; phylum Chordata; class Aves; order Anseriformes; family Anatidae; genus Oxyura; species Oxyura jamaicensis. Next base: position 23,068,440 of record NC_048893.1, read on the forward strand.
TCTGCTGGGGTCGGTGGCATCGCATGGAGGTGTAGGGACACCTCGCAGAACAGCACGGCACAGGCTTCGTTGATGCCCACAGACCCTAGCAAATGAGGCCTCTAGTGGGCATTTTAGTTTATGGCCGTCACTTGCTGGAGCTGATGGATGTGCAGCTGGAGAGCACCCTGAAATTCATATATATATATATATATATTCACATGTGTGTATATCTACGGGTATTTTTTCCTGTATAGATATACAGTAATGTATTCACACAAACACATAAATATATGGGAAGAATGTACATGTAAATATATGTATGTTATCACATCTTCTAGTAAGCACTATGTTATTCTGACATTACTTTTAGAGAGAGATATCTTCCAATGTAAGGAACCACTGAACGAAAGCTTAAAGTTCTTTTTTTTTTTTTTTTAATTTTTTTTTTCTCTTTAATAAATGACGGTAAACAAGCAAGGCTTTTGGAAACATCCAGGCCAGCAATATCTGCAAACCGGTGCTCTGAGAGAGAGAAAAAGAGAGATGATGCTAAAACTGTAAAACCAAGCACTAACAGATCAGCAAATGCTGGCATTATATTTGTCCTTGCCTGTTGATAAGCACAGAAACTCAGTGCTTAATTCCGTAATTCTGTGATATAAAATTCTGTTCTTCAGTTCTGGGCCCATGAGTCCCCAGGACCCTTACTGCCATTCAGTGTGCAGGAGAGATCATGCATATTTAACAAACAGTCCCTCAACATTTTGTCTTGTCCCTGTTCTTTAGCATATCAAGATTACTAATGACTTTGTCTGTCTAAGAAGGCTTTCAGAAGAGGTGGCAGTTATCTCAATTGAAAGGAGAAATAAAGTGACTTTAAGATCGAAAGTACCCACTAATGTGGAGTGCTTACAGTGACATGTTTAGGATTCACTTTTGGGGACTATTTGGCATTATGCAACACTTCAGCTTGCCAGTGCTCAGCTCCTGTGGGCATCAGCCATTGCTGAAGCTGCCCACCACTACAGTTCAGACCGCAGGTTGTCACTCAAATTATTTAATTATGAGTAAATTGATTTGCCCATCTTCTCCGAGGAACTCTGCTACAAAAATAGAAGTGATTTTGTTTTCCTAATATCACCATTCCTGTGTGAGACTTTTTGTTCTCTTCCCCCAGTTCCATTTCTCAAACATTATAAACATTCAGATTTCTGGTGAAAAACAAACAAACAACAACAAAAAAAAAACGATAACCAACAAGCAAAAATAGCAGCCTGGACATCCTGTTGTACATCCCATGCTATGTGCTCAATCACACAACTGCGACTCTGATATAAACCCTTCAGGAAGAAATGTTGTGTTAGCGAGGTGTGAGGTGGTTGAAGCGAGAGGTGGCACAGTGAACTTCCTCCTGTCGCAGGCAGCATGAGAGCAGAGCATGGGCTACGTGTAGTCCATGTGCACAGGTCAATAATGGCCGTGTTGACTGATATCTAGGATGAATCCTCCAAAGTACTTTGCCAGCTACCAGCAGAAAACCCCAAACCATGACCCTAACACCCTGCTGAAATCCTGTATTCCGGGAATAGTTTTTTTGTTTTGTTTTGTTTTGTTTTGTTGTTGTTTTTGGTTTTGTTTTTTTCAGTTCTAGGCCATGAAAACTCTTCACTTATTCAAAACAAACAAACAAACCCTGAAATATTTGCTTCCTTCAGGACTGGGGCTAAGGTGAGAGAAGATAGGAGCTGAGAGAGCCCATTTTATAGGAGCAGGTCTCACTTGCCATTTGAAACATCTAGGGTGCAGGTTTCTGGCTTTGAGTGGAACGGAGCCCACTCAGAGGCTGGTAGTCTTCAGACAGGACTTTCAATCTTCCCTAGGCCAAGTGACTTATTTCCTATGTTTTAAAAGTAGGAAATAGGCATTTCTATGTGCTTATGTCCTTTTTTCCTTTCCAAGCAACTAAATATTTCAAGCAGCAGCCTAGGAAATGTTCTGCTTCTCACAGGTTTCCACACCTTGTTGGCCCACTTGTTGAAAGGAAGTGAGCAACATCAGACAGGCAGAAGACATCCCCGACCGGGGCAAAACCCATGGCCTAAACTTTACTTGCAGTCTGGTGACCGCAGGGCAAACGACAGGAAAGCAAAGTGAGTGTTGTACAACCTTGTCCTCAGGCGTGGGACACGGCCTGTCCCCAGGACACCGGCTATTTCAGTCACAGCTCTTGAGGACAGCCTGTCAGACAGATGCGTTGGCTTGTATCAAAACGCCGGCCCACGCTGCAGGAACGGGTCCAACTGCCATAGAGCACATTAAAAACAATGCCACCACAGGCTTTCCCTCTCCCTCCCATTGCACATTCTCACCCTTCCCCACCTCTTTTGCACCCCCATTCCTCACCTATCACCCTCCCTGATGCATACCCCTCATGCAGGCCCTGATGCTCCAGCCCCGAGCTCCTCGCTGCCATGGCCTTCCATATCTCCCTTCCCTGACCTCTCCTTCCTGCCCCTCATCCCACATCCCCTGTCCTCCTCCTGGAGCTCCTTGCTGCCTGCCATCCCCCTCCTGCCTCACACTTTTTTACCCATCTTCCTCATATATATATTTCTGTATGCTGCTTCTACAGGCCCACGTTGAACGCAGAGTCCAAAAGAGACAAAGGGTCAGCAGTCTGGCATCTAGGCAGGACAGGCAGGCAGACTGATGGGACAAGCTGTAGCTCTTTCTCCCAAGAGACCAGCATTACTTTTGAAAATTGTGCACACCATACTGTTCTTGAAAAGGATGTGTCATCACCTGCATTTAATACTGGTATCAGCAGAGAAAATGGCATAAAGCATGCTCTGAAGGCATTTGAAGGAACAATTTTTCAGCTGATTTTCTCTGTGCCAGATGATTCTGTTGTCCAGTCCATCTCTCCTGGTGTTGCTGTAAACGGGGAGTCACAAGTGAGAAAAACTTCTCTCTTCATCCTTGCTAGGAAAACAAAAAGTGGGATGAGTTTAAAGATGACCATGAACCAAAACCAGTCTTTGCTTGGGAATCAGACTCAACATCCTAAACCAATGACAGATCTTTCCTGCTGACCCTCTGCAGCACACTCCAGGCCACTGGGAGGGCAGATTTCCAGGTCCAGATTGTAGCTTAACAGCTCAGACCCACCACAAACAGAGATCAGCTTTCACTCAAAAACATGTGCATGTGGACTGCCTTATTGCTCAGATTAGTTTTGAAAACAGCATTCCCACCAGCTGCTGGGAAGGTAACCAGAAGTCTGGAGAATGCTATAAAGCACCAAGCCAAGTGGCAACCACTAATCTAGTGCATTTCGATGGCGGAGGTGTTTGGGTTGCCTTGTTTATCAAGCAGACAGAAGAATTATAGAAAAATGTCATAGTAATGTCAAAGAAAAAGTCATAGAAAATAAATGAATGGGTCCTGGTGGTGCTGATGATGGGAAGTGTGCAAGGGTGCATCTTGGAAATGGGAGTCAAAAGGTGAACTTTACTGCAGGAAACCGCTGGGGGAAAAAAAGAAACAGTGCAAATAAAAACATTTCTGGACTAACAGATTTCTTTAGCATTTGATTAAAAGAAGGAAAACTTTCTAACCATCTTGTGTTAGTACAATAAGTCACGTTCCATAATAACAACATGAGAGGAACCTGCTTATCTCAGACAGAGCAAACTATTGTGCTATTCTGTAAGTGCTTCTCCACATCCCTACTGACTGTCCATTTCCTCAGTGCCAGTTTCTGCCACACCAAAAAGATAAAGTGCTTTATACGCAATGGTTGTCCCAATGCTCTTGCTTTCATATAGCTGCTCATATCCCTCAGGAAGAATCTCAATGTGCTTTACAGATTGCCAACAGATTTACGAACTATATATAGAAATCATTTCACTCACTACTGATGTACAGACACTAGGGTGACCACAGCAGCTGTTTGGAATTACAGAGCAATATTGCTCAATGGTTTTGGACAGGAAGCAGAGGCCGCTGTATGGCAGAGAAAGTAGCAGAGGCACTCCTGAATGCAGACAGGCATGAAGTGGTTTTTAGAAGCACAGTTGGGATGCTGTTAGGCATCTGTAGTCAGCCTGTTCTTTCTCAAAAAACATGATAAAATATTTAACATCTGCCACTGTAAGCATTACATTATTCACGGTGATATTTGCAAATATACCGTAAGTTGTATGTCTAGGTCAGAGTATGTAGCTATTAAATTGTAAGTAATTATAAGGAGTGCATGCCCTTAATCCTTTGTTGAATGCCTTAGACTCAGTTTTCCTGTGTAGCTTTGCCAAAAATACAGTTTGCCTTTCAGATAGAAAAAAAATGCTGTTTCTTTACACCCAGGGAGCAATACAGGTACTAACTGCTATAACTAGCATTTCCTTGACTTTAAGTCAAGGTATTTTAACAGTGTGTGTTTATTAAGATTTTTATTAAAAAATATCCTAGCAATATAAGCAAATGATGTAAATCATAAGGAATGAAATACAAGCAGCAGTACTAAGTAAATAAAGACAATAAAGTAGAGAATTTATGTCTATTTTGAAATAGCCCATATTAATGACAATGGGAGTCTGGGCATTGTATCTACCATGCACAAATTATGCTGGCAAAAGTAAATAGTTTTCCATTAAACTTGATCAAATGTAAAGATTTCTACTGCAAATGTGAATTTTGAAAATGAAATTAAATACTTTGTACATGTCACCAGAGCTACGGTACCATATCAGTCTTAAGACTACTAACAACATGTTTTTACAGCTTTTCAGGAGAATCATGAAACACAGGTTCCTCAGGGAATACTTCTCCTGATCTAAGTACCTCTTTTGCTGGTGTGAGTGACACTTAAGGGAGCACTCCAGAGAGAAAATGTTTCCCATTGCAATATATACCTTTAAATATTTATACAGTTATTTGGTGCACTTACCCATGTACTTCTTTCTGATTTCTCCAGCATTTGTCTTGATAAAGGATCAGAATGGATTTTTTTTGAAGTCTCTTCTGTGCATTTGGAGATAGACCGTGTGGGTTTGAATCAAGGTAATTATCTGTAGGTACAGAAAAGGACTCCAAAGGATAGACACCTTGGACAGCAAGGTTCCAGTTTTAATTACTGCAGCCTAAACAATTTCCAGTGGAAAGGTCAGGGAGAGAACAAGCCAGAATAGAGCCAGTCAGGCTGAAATTCACTTTGGCTGGAATAATGTTTCCTGATACCAGCTTCTTGAGCAGACATCTACCAGTGCCAAGGCTCACAGGGAAAAAAAATAATAATAAAAAAAAAAAAAAAAAGAGGGGGAGGAAGGCTATAAATGGACTGACTCAGCAGGCAGCCTAGTGCTGTTGCTGAGTACAACAGAGAGGCAAAGCTGGCTACATAGAAGACAACAGATGAGGGCAACACATTGTTCACCAGGCACATATTAAGGGGGTTGATGCAAAAGCTAACAGAGAAGAGACCTGTTCTACTACAGAGATAAGCACTGATCAGTTTATGTCACTTTTCTCCATGCAAACCATAGGTAAACAGTTGGCTACTTTAGAAGCCTTTTTCTGCCCCAAATAAAGGTCAGAAAAATCCCTTTACCTACCCAAAGGTAGACACAAAAGAGCACTGCTTTGTGACTGTGTTTTTCCATATAAGACTCACATACTATCAGGAAGAATTAGAGAAAAGGCAGCTGAGGAATGAAAAAACAGAGGCAGAACACTGGCTCATGCAGTAAAACAGTAAAATTGTCTCCCACTTGATACCCAGAGCAAGGATCTGCCGTGCCAGCTTCCCAGATTACATGGTGCGTGGAAGTTTTATGGAAAGCATACACGATATTATGGGCCCTAAAGGGTATAGCTGGTCATATAACTCATGGCTTTGGTCCTTCACCAAAATACGAAAACACAGCTACAGAGTTCATCTCACTGATGCTGCAACGTCTGACATAACTACAGTTGAATTCCTGGCTCCTTGGAGAGCTCATCAGTCTGGTGCAGCTGTTTGTGTCAGATTTTATGAGAAACAGAGACCAAATGATATCGCTGCTTTCAAACATTGTCCCCAAACTGATCAGAGTCCCTACCCCAGAGCATGCCTGAATCAAAGCCAGGGCATTTAATTACTTCTAGCCAATGTCACCCATGGGTAGGCGTGCCATGGGATTGGGTTGCAATGGAACACCTATTAAGTCACACCCAAATAGCAGAGAAATTGAAAACCCAGCATTACAAGGCTTCAATTGGAGTCCAAATGGGGAAAAAATCATTTTTTTTTTTTTTTTTTTTTCCTAGCCATTTATTCTTACAGCTGGGGCTGCTGACTTCACTTGTTTTCACACATTTCCTACTCTCAACAGCACATACTCAACTCCAAAAAAGTAATAATCAATGATCTGGCTGCAAAACATGGGAGTCAAAAGATTTGTGTTCAGTTCCTAGTTTCGCTATAAGCATGACGCAGAGTAAATAGCTTCCTTTTTCTATCCATCTATCTCACCTCATATTCCATTTAAAACAAAACTTTACCCCTCACTCCTCCACTCAGTTCACAGGTGCCTTGAAGGCATTCCACATGCTTTCTTACGGTGTTATATTTCCTTTAGTGTTCAGGAGGAAAAAGTCTTCAATAAATAAACATCTTCAATGTTGAGGAAAATAAAAGCTTTAAAGCAGAATTAGGCCACCTTCTGTAACAGGCTCCCAAATAACAAAAATGGCCCAGAGGTATTGTTTGAAAGATAAGCATGATAAACCTTTTAAACTTACCAAGTGATCTTTTAAGGACTAGTCCATGATATTTTAAACATTTCAGGCAATACTTTGCCCTAGAGCTGAATGCTTTGATGCCAGAGGCGCTGTAACTATTGCCTGAGGCGTGTATAGAGGCCTAAATATAAACGTTGGCCCATGAACTAAAATTACTAATGGAATTTGGCTCTAGCCACAGAAAGGGTTTAAAATCTCCTGTCTAAAGCCCTATTTGATCATGTTTCCTTTGCTGGTAGCAGTATACTGTATCAGTTATGTGACTACCCAGATCCTTATGTTGTGGTCACTCTACTCACTGAAATGACCACTATTCAAGACTTATTAAGCCCATATTTCTGCTTAGAAATTCCCACATAGAAATACCAGTTTATAGGTTATGCAGCACACATGCATTTAGACTGGTATATCCAGGATGTGTTGGTCTATGGAGCCTTGACGGCCGAGAGCCACGTTGGTTTCATCGAGGGCTCAGCCCCCAGGCCACACATGGAGTCAGCAGTCAGCTGGGACGTCCTACTGCCAGGGCCTGGTGTGGACACCACATACCTGGAAATTTTGCACAAATGACCAAATTCTTCTCTTCCACCCTGGTCAAAATTTCTGACAAAACAACAGAAGACATGTCTTGGAAAAGCAGATGAGTACTTGCCCTAGTGAGAGCAGAAGCAACAACTAAGCCTTCTGCTCAAACCCTCTCCATGTCCCAGACCAGAAATTTCTGCTTGTTCCATTTGCTCCTGTAAATATATTGTGAGGATGGGCACATCCACAAATAACTGATAGAGCTGTCTTTGGAAATGGCATTTACATTTCTGACTGAGGTGTTAATAAGTTATATATGGCAATCACATGCAGCAGAGAAAAAGTTCTAAACAACATGGAAAGCAAGCATATGGAGCAGGGCAGAAGGATGCTTCAGCTGTCCATGTCCATGTCCGTGTGTGTGTGTGTGTGAAAGAGAGAGAGGGAGAACCAGTGTATCTCTTGAATTGCATGTTTATGCTCTGAATTAGGCACTATGTAACATTGACATCCACCAACTGAAATCCTCTCTGAGTTTAGGCAGGACAGCAAAGGGAGTAAGTGCAATCCACTTTTAATAGAATAATTTAAAGAAGATTTAATCTGGTGTGTTTTATTCTCAGCATGCACAGAAACACACTGCCAAGTGCATCACAGCATAACTAAGGGTCTTGCTTAGTCTGGCTGAGAAATGATCTGAAAAGGCTCTGTAGGAACCATGATTAAAGTTATGACATTGCACCATTTCTCAGCTAATGGGGATAGGCTACTTGATTTCCTGCTTTGTTTGTGTATCAAAATCTACCCACTGTTAAAAAGCCTCAAGTCCCTTGGTCTTTGCCAAGCACTAAAACATGCTGTACTGGTATGCTGTACTGGCAAGCAGATGTACCTAGGAATCCACACTTTGCAAAAATAGCTAAAAAGAATCTTGGATGTGTTTGGAGAATTTTATAATATAAACACTTTTCAAAAATAAAATGTGTTACACTTCATGCCAATTACATGACAAAGACTTGCATTTAGAGGTTTAATTTTCCTTCCCGAGTTAAATTATACATTTATTCTCTTTTCCAGATAATTTCATGCCACAATATGAGAGGAGCAATTGTATTTATAATCATCATTGCAAAGTCCATCAGGAAAATTCTTTTGTCCTTCCTTCATCTGAATTCCCATTTAGAGTGTACTTTTCTACATAATTATTATAATGTCCTTATTCTGGTTTTAGACTAGATTCAGATAGTACAACGGTGTGTTAAAACATGAGCTTTAACATACCAGTTTTGAAGAAAAATTTGTTCCCATAAAAGATCTATTTACAACAAATATCAGAATGTTGTGAGTGTATATAAAACAACAAGCAGCCCTTCAGCTAGTAAAAAAAAAAAAAAGAAAAAAAAAAAATAAACGAGTCTAATTACAGATTGTGCAGTTATTTCTAAAAACTACTCTAAATGTATCTCTTTTCCATACAGATCATATTCTTTATATAGGATATAGTTCTTGAGAACCGGTGGAAGTGGAAACTTCTTCATAGATGACAGTTTCTGGAGCCTCCTCAACCCCATGAGTTTACGTATTTTCAGGCGACACAGATGTTTCAATGGGCGAGGATTATCTAAAAGTAATAGCGAGAGAGAAATAGGGGAAAAATAATACCATTAACACTGACTGTAAGATGGTTCACAATCTCAAAACTTGCTGTAATAAAATTAATATCAAAATCTATTAGCTTGGGGCATTATTATTATCTCGCCACTTCTGAACAAAATATCATTTATTTTACTTCAAAATTGTGATATTACACTCTGTTGATATTAAATAAACTTCTTCTTTTAGATATCTGCCTAACACTGTATGTCTCCCTTTTGGAAATATTCACACCGTGCTGTGTCTCCAAAACATCCATCTGAACACCTAGACATTATTTAACATAATCAATTGTATCTAATAAATGATCTCTCTTTTCTCTACATTCTCTGATGTTAAATCAAATTCTATTAAAAAAAAATAAAGTAATAGTTAAATAAAATCAGCTCCTGCAAAGAGAACTTTTTATATATTTCCCAATAGTCTTCTTTTTTTTTTTTTAAGTTAAGGTCTTTGCTGCCACCAATGGTAGAAGGTCTAAGCTACTTTGTAGAACTTCAAAAGTAAAAGTGTACGGAGAAATATTATTCAACTGCAGTATTAACAATGGCAAGACTAGATGTATATCATGTAAAACAGGAATTGATGGTGATGTGATGTACTATTGTGATGGTACACTCACTGTCATCACCTCTCACTTTGAACATAATAGGATCTAAACCATGCTTTTATGATAATCCTTGAATGACTGACAGACTTGAGAGATCAAGGGAGCTAAAAGAAGGATGAAGTGTGAGCAATACTCCTCAATAAAAAACGTCGAGTCCCATAGCTGTGCAATGACTGGTGTTACAAGGCTTAATAAGGAGTTTGAGAAGTACCTCAGTGGTTCTGCTTAACTGAGGAGGCTTCCCACACAACAATGACCTTCCTTATGAGACTAATTCTCACCAAGTGCATACTTGTCATAACGCAGTCCAATTAACTAATTTGTGACCAGTGGCAGTAAGTAAAGATCTGCCTCAATCTGAGGAAAGGACGACAGACACAACCTGGTTCTTAGGTAGTACACAGTTAGATTGCATATTTTGGACTAGTATGACTTGACATGGGGAATTAAAGTTTCCCATAATAAATCATAACATCATTAACTGGAACTTAGATATTTACCCAATATTTGACGAATTTCTGGCCATTCCTTCTGTGTTTCTAGGACAAACTTAATTTTTGTGCACAGAGGGACATAATCCATGTAATCTATAAAAACACGAACAACTTTTCCCGCTAAGTGTTTCAACCAAGGAACAGCAATAAAGTCACAGAACTGAAAGGAAAAACACATCAAGGAACAACTTCAAAATCTGTGCAGAGGAATGCCAAAAGAACACAATTAAAACAATTACACAAGATAATTTAAACGAAGTATTAGGAATGACCTTTAACAGCCATAAATTGATGCCTATATAAGTTACTTTAAAAGCCATTTGCTTCCATGCTTAACCTTTGTGATCCCTTAATTCCTCTGGACAGGCTCAAAGGCCAATAACCATTATAACACTGCTATAATTTCCAGCATTGCTTTGTTCAACTGTTTGTTCAACTCTTTGGAAATGCATCCCTTCCATTGGTTTGGACAGGAACAGAAATACCAATATCCTGCTTTTCAGCTTCTTAAAACTTCCTTCCTAAATCTTTAATATACAGGCACCAAACCAAAACCACTCTACATAGATAATTTTCTCTCAGAGTCAAAAAATGAAAAATGGCTGTTTTATTTTTAGCATGTTTCAAAAAAAGGATTTTGTGAGTATATTAAGCTTGATTCTGTACAATAGTCTGGGATTTTTAAAGCTGGCTAATGGAAATATGAAAGAGAAGAGAAGGAAGTTATGTATTTACTGGATTATCCTTTATTACAGAAGAAGTCCATCCTGGGAGAATCTCTTCCTCTGGAGTTGACCACACAAAAGAATTTCCAAAGATATCTTGATGCATACAGTCAAAACACATCTCCACATTATACCCATGATTCAGCAATAGCCTCAACATCACTTCATCATTCAAGGCATACTGAATGGCACTGGGGAAATGCGTATCATTAACCAGCATAAAGTAGCAATTGACGTTTGCTCCGTAAGATAGGAGCAGCCTTACTATTTCATGATTACCAGCTCTCACTGCCACAAGAAGACAGTTTAAAGGATCCTTGTTCGGATTTGCACCAGCTTTCAGTAATATTTCGGTGCAAAGAATGTCATTGTTTGAAACAGCAAAATAAAGTGCAGTTTTCCTTTCATCATCGTAACTATTTGAAATGTGCTCAGCCAAGGGAGTATTGACATCAAAACCACTTTCAATGAGGAGCTCTAGACACTGAGAATTCTGACCATCTGCAGCTGAGTGAATAGGGCTTAACCCACTTTTCTGGATTGCATTTTGGGATGTGACTGGAATGAGATACTTCAGGACCCTAAAAAACAGTGAAGAAAATTAGTAAGGCATCATTCCTGCGCATGAAGAAAATGACCATCACCAAATTACATGCTAACCTACCATGTAGATTCTTTACACAAGAAGATCCTAACACAAAACATCTGTTTTGAGCAGTGTCAAATGGGACCTCGTGTTTAAGTCGTTTCAGTGCTTTTCACTTAATTTTAAAGCAGTATACTTTGCATTTTGCTTTCTTTATTCTAAAATAACTCTTAAAAGTTGATTCAAGCTGACAAAACATTGGCATTTCTGAAATATAAGTGATCTCTACATTTGTATGTTTAACATAGCATTCCTCAAATATGACCTTGAGCCACGCTGTATCTTAAAGAAAACATTAAGTCCAAACTCATACTCACAGGTAATGTCCCTCATAAGCTGCTTTGTGTATGGGAAGGAGTCCTGCCTTATTAGGCACATTGCCACTTCCTCCATATTCCAAAAGAAGTGCTATGCAGTCTGGATTACCTCCTCCGGCTGCTTCAAACAGAATTGATGCACCATCATCTGCTAAGGCCTGGACATCTCCACCTTGCAGGACAGACAGTTCAGAATTATATCCAAATTGATTTGCAGATCATCATAAAACCAAGCCAAGAGAACTTTCCTCCTCATTTTTTGATGTATTTAAATTAAAATGTTATGAAAACAAGAAATGTGGAAAATTTAGACCTCAAAGTCAAAAAAAAATCTTGTACAGATACAAGTTCAAATGTAGGAAAATGCTTACTTGAGTGGGATTTGCTTTGATCTTAAGTGTTATAACTGAGGATTTTCAAAATTTTAGTGTATTTCAAAGTATATTTAATTGCATTATTTAATACCAACATAATTATATTCACTATTGAAAGGAAGGAAGCAGAAAAAGAGAAAGGGAGGGAAGAAAACAGATGTAAAGAAGGGAAAGGACATGTATAGCAGTACAATCAGGTCCGTCTTTGACTGAAACGTATTGGTGTCAACTCTGTCACTCACTTCATGTGGATTATGTAAGTGTAGGAATACTCACAGATGTTTCCTTTCCTTCCAAGAAACCAAACCTTCTCATTCATCAGTACTCTTTCTCTCCTTTTCCATCACCACCCTAAAACCCCTCAGCAACTAGACAAGACATATGCCAGTCCAGAGGTGTATTTCCTTTTTACCTGACTACATACCTTTATGAATAAGATGTTCCAGCACATCACAGTGACCATATTCAGCAGCAACACCTAATGGTGATACTCCATATCCATCCTTAAGGTTCACATTTCCACCATTCTTCAGAAGAAGAGAAACAATATCTTTGCGTCCCTGTTTTGCAGCTTCATGCATTGCTGACCAACGTTTTACACACGGCTGGTGGATACTACAGTTGTGTTTTATCAGAAGGGATGCCATTTCAAAAGAGCCCCTTTTTACAGCTTGAAGATATTAAAAAGGGAATAAAATAATAAAATTTTATTTTCAGGTATGTTGACCTGAAATTTAAAGGTATCTAGTAAGTTTAGAGAAACTTTTTATTCTGCACTGATATGAGGAAAATCAAAAGATTTCTAGTGCTAGAAATCTGCATATTCCAGTTTATATATTGGTCAATAAATGATGATGTGAGCTGCACAGGAAATCAAGGCAAACCACCACAATCTGTAAAATACATCAGTTTGGAATACAGAGGGCAAAAGCAGCAGCATCTCAATTGCAAGAAAAAGCAACAATAAAAATAACATGATATTAGGCAATAGTCCTTACTTTTAAAGTTGGTGCAAGCATTACAATAAAATTAATAAAATCAATAATAAAATTAAGCATTACAATATCCCTCCCAAATCCCTCAAAATTATGATTTAGTCATTTGGTAACTCTAATCCTAATGTGTACCCAGCGGCTGCTGTTAGCCAAAGCACAATTGACATCTGCTATACTTTAAGACCATGTTCTGCCCTTTTGAGAATACGAGTTTGAAATTTCCAGATAATTACACCTGCAAATTATTTACCTATAAAATAATGATTCAGAGTTGGAGTCTAATTTCACTTCTGAACTATCTGAATAGCAGATCTCTCCACTAACAGGCAGGGCAGCTGAGAAAGATCAGCAGCACAGGGTTAGCAAATTTAACTTTTGTGAATGCCTCATCATACAAGTAAGAAGGTTAAGAGGCAATAGTCTTCATAATTATCCACAGATGCCTTGAAGTGGAGTACTACTGAACGTAGCTGGAAGCAGAAATCATCCCACTAGGTATTTTTTCAGCATTTACCTTCGTACTGAAGAGCCTTTCAATCCAGAGTTTTAGAATTAAAAGAAGAAACTAAATCATGTTCAGCTTTTAACATCATGTTAAGTGTTAAACACCTGATTCTCTGTTTTACAGACAAAGATTAAAATGTATGATGCACAACAATATCTATACCCACATTGTCATCTCTAAGTGGCATAATATCATAAAAAGCATCACACAAACCTTACACAGCTTATAAACCTCATTTTCAGGAGTTTGTATAGATAAATATTTAGGAAAATAAACTGCTATTATAAGGGAGAAAAAAATCATCAGCCCTAGTTACATAGTTACATAGCCCAGGATTTGTTAAAAGCAAAGGATGAAAATAGCTTAAAAGTTTTAGACTTATTGAATGAAAAGCAAGATATCCCAAAGTGATATCTTGGGAAAAGCAAGATATCCTAAAGGAAAACTCTATAAATGTTGCAGGGCCAAAAAATGTTAACATATAATTGCACCTGAGGAAAGTTAACAAAAATTACAAGAATGTAATATTTTAATACTGAAAATTATATAAATTGTAGTTTGTTATACAGAATAATGTTACTTTGCATTACACAGGAGAATTGTATTAATTTCACATATTGACTCTCCTCAGAAGAATGGGGATGTTTTGACTTTCAACAGAAACTAGAAGCTAACAATAGCTAAACTACCCACATATAGTGAGGCTCATTTAAGTCTACCTATAGCATAAAATCTTCCAAAGGAATCACCTTTCTTTAGATGGAGGTACTAGTTAGAAATGCAGCTAAAGCTTATTTTCAGTGCAAGAGGGACGGGAAATGAAATGGGAGATTTTGAAATTGAACATACCTGTCTACTCCTGAGGAAATCATCCAATAAAAATAAAAATCTTCAGTAACATCCAGACCTCCATAAAAAGTACATCCTAGTTAAACTAGAAGCTTATTCTTGCACCTGACTTGTACCTTAAGATGGTCAAATGGGACCAGCTTGCAAAAGGCCTTACAGCCCCTGAAGGTACAGAGACGATGCCTCAAACACCAAAACAGGTCACATTCTTAGGATTATCTTTAAGTGCATCTCAGGGGTCACCTGAAGCATAATTCTTGCTGGTCTCAGTGCTGGGTACGTTTCAGTAAGTGCTGAGCATTTTGTTTCATCTAAAAAGATTACCAGCAGCTAGAACATCTAAGTCAATAGGAGTAATGAAGTGAGTAAGAATTATTCACAGTGATGAGGATTCGCAGAAATGGGGTTAAATTCCCCTTGCTATGGTTAGATTTTGAGCCTGCAGAAAATGGATGTGCCAGTTTAGTTGAGCATGGGTTACAATTCACTTTGCTTAAACACAGGGAAAAGAGGCAATTACCAATAAGAAGTGGAGTTTCTCCTTTGTCATTTTTTGTATTGGGCCAAACACCTTTCTCCAGCAATGCTCGTACGTTTTCCACAAAGCCAGCTTTTGCTGCCAAAGTTAGTGGTGTTTCTCCATCACAGGTTTTGTATTCCCACATTGTTTTATAAGATGCTAGATGAAAGCAAAACATAAAATTACATTAATGGACAAATGTTGTTAACATGCACATGTACGTTCACTTTTGCACTGTAGGGCTTCTGAAAGAAGTATTTAAAAACACTGCAACTACTTTACTGGTGTAAACTGATGCAACATCTCCCAAAATAAAATTTGCCTGATACTTAAACACCGTACATAAGATGCTCCATGAAGGATTTCTTCATACTTTTTAGTAATCAATTCCAGCCTGTTTCTGTGCACATCTGTTTTTTGTTCAGTGTTTCTTTGCTGCTTCCCCTGTCTTGTGGAATATTTTTACCTTACTCACCATCTAAAATGATTTCAAGTATTTGTTGAATTGGCTGAGCTGCAGCCTCATGCAGTGGAAACCAGCCTCTTTCATCAGCTTCATCCAAAGCATATTTCTGTTTCACAAGGTCTTGGAGCCCAAATACTTGACCTTTAGAAATCCAGTGGATAAAATGAGATGTATTTGAAAAAAATAATATATGGAAAGCTCAGTTTTGCAAATAGACTGTTTTATATTAGGGTTTTTACCTTGCTTTATGGCTGCTACAATTTTCCTATTTTCCTCACTAGGTGGTACAAAACTATCAAAAAAAAAAAAAAAAGAAAAAAAGCAGAAAATATAAAATATAAACAAATCATAGATGCATTATATTATTTATTCAGTATTTTATATTAGGTTCTCATCTGAGCCAACTTTCCCTTGAAACATATCAACTACAGTCCTGATTAGCTGTGTGACCTCCTAAGTTACATCTGAACTGTAGAGCTTCAGAGTAGCCCAGGTTCTTGAGGTAGGTGCAATTCCTGCTGCAGGCTGACCTCCTGATGAGCCCCCAGAGCACATGCCTGGTGTCCTGTCCCCTCCTCTTCCCTCTCATCCCCTGGCATGGCAATTTCCAGAAGAAACTGTGAAGTGCTCTGACAAACCTCCTAATTTGGAAAAGAATTCTGGTTATGGACTACAGAGTCACACAGTACAGCAAGGAGCCCTTCAGATTCACAAGCTTTAGACAGCAAATGAGAACATGACGGCGTCAGAATGTCAATGTTCATAAATGGACAGTTTGATGATGTCGATGGTACCACTGTCCCTGAAAAAGTATTGCTGATAGTTTTATCAGTATCATTTATCAGTACCAGCATTCAACTTCCATCTCATGGAGATTTCATCCATGAGATGTAAGTTGAATTCTGGTGTCTGCTAGCGCATCGAGAGATTTTGGTGATACAAGCATCTTAAAAACTAGATTAGATTTAAAAAAAAAAAAATTAAAAAAGAAAAGCAGGCAAATAAGAGAATTCCCAGTGACTCCACCAAGTGGCAAGGGAAATTCCAGACTTACAACAGGAGCCCCTGATGAGAATCCAAACTCTCACGAGATCCCACAGGAAATTAAGAAATGCTAACAGGCGTCCAAGACTTATGGTTCTACATCTCCCTTTCAATTTTGAGACATACAAAACCAACAAAATCGACATTTCTATTTTGTTTACTCTTTTCAGACAGTGCTTATCAGAGAAAGATGCATAATGGCCAAACTAAGAACTGTTTTAAGGATGGTTTAAAACACTAAAAATCAGTATCTCTAAACACTCTAAATATACATATATATATATACACTCTAAATATACATAAATATGTCATAACCTCTCATGCACATATTGAATTTACATTACCTGTCATGGTAACTGGAAGACATTGGTGGATTGGATGCATTTGATTCTTGAATGCTAAGCTGTATGGCATATTCGGTGAGCAGATCTTCAACCAAATCTTCGCTTTCATCCGCCATTTTTATGGTGAGCTATTTGAAATACAATTTTTAAATAATAAAATCAAGTGTTTCCATCAATTTCTTTTAATTTAAAAATCCTTTGGTGAGTATATTCCTATTTTAAAATGATAGAAAACAACCCTTTGAAGCACTGTACATTCCAATTAGAAAAGCTCTGTTTACAGTTCACATGCTACTTTTGTTATCTAGAAATACTGGCCAATTTGTTAGCCATTAAATAGACTTTTCCTTTTTAGAAAGCTGCAGTCACCAAATCAGTGAATAGATGATTTCCATACGTGCATGAATAACAAACAGTAAGCAAATTGATCCCCTCAGAATGATTCCTAATCAAAAACAGGCATTTGCAAGGAATTCATGAGCAAAACATAAATATATAAACATTTTAAAATTCCAGAAAAAAAAAAGGAAGACACTCAAACCATTTCAGAATCATTGACATATGTTTTCAAATGAAACATATGACCAGTTCTAAGGGTGATCACACGCTGCACTCAGCAAAGTTACGAACTAGACTCTTTTTTATGGGGGAAAGAACATTTTTTCCTGCCTCTCTTACCCAGAGTGACACCAGCAGCGATTCATACAAGACCGATCTACAAACCACAGGATTTCGGAGTGAGAAAGCCCACAGCACATCACTAAAGTTTAGGAGGTGACATGTCATCCAGTTCTGAATTCAAATGAACTTTACTAGACAAGTTTTCAGCTGTACTCTGTATTCACTGGTCCTCTCCTGGAGCAGAATCAAGCATGGATGGGGGTGTTTCCTCAATTAAAAACTAAGGGATTTTAAGAGAGGATACTAAATGCAAAACCTATTTATGTTAATATAATAATGTCTGGACTGGACAGACAGGTAGTCTTACAATACAAAATGACAATGGTCTTATGTCATTAATTATCACTTTTAATGCCACCCATTAATATATTTACAGAACGAACAAACAACAAAAAATGAACCAACTTCCAGATCTTGCTTTGATTTTACACTGCCAAGGCATGGGGGCTATAAAAGCAGACCAAGGGCTTTGAGTCTCTGCACTGGTTCTGCAGTCTTGACGTGTAATGGACATTCACAAGAATTCGGTACATGAGCTAGGCTGACTTTCAAGTTGTGCCAGTTATTTTCAAGGTGTGAGAGTGGTTGGAAAACCCAGTGGATTAGTAACAGAACATGTCAGATCTTTTAACTATAGTTACCAGTTTAATTCAGTCTGCTTATATCATCAACAGTAACTGTGGCTTATGTTCAGTATGCCTTCTGCTAGTGATACCACATCAAGCAAATGCCTTGCTGGTAAATTTTAATTATAACTAGAAGGAATGTTGCTCTTTACACTATCTTGCTGAAGGTTCCTGAAGCATAAAATGTGGCATTTATATATCATAAAAGGTATGTAAGAACAGAAACATAAGTTACTATTTGCATAACAGTAGCTACCCAACTTTTTACAGGCAGACTTAAGGTTTTGCTAGAGCTTCTCTGATTTGCATAGCTTAACACGTTTAATCAGACTGCAGACACCAGATGTTGAATTATTATTATCATTATTATTTTAATTTTAAACTGCTATGCTCTGAGTTTATGCAATAATAGAACACTTGCCGTCAAATTGTTGTACAAATATTGCCCAGGGAAGTACTGCAGTCCCCATCCCTGGAGGCATTTAAGAGACATGTGGACGTGGTACTAAGGGATCTGGTTTACTGATGGGGATCAGCAGGTCAGGTTGACTGTTGGACTTGATGGTCTTGAAGGTCTTTTCCAGCCTCAATGATTCTATAATATTAAATAATTACACTAAGCATATGTTGCATGTTTCACAGAATAGTTACTGCAGGGTGTCCTAGTCATTTGGCAACCAGAGGGAACATTATAGAAATTATTTGGAAGCCATTTTCTGCCAAATGATCTTCAAGGGAATGTGCTAACGAGATTTCTTAGAAAAAATTCTGCATTGATCCAGCAATTAGTAAGTGAATCAAAGTACCATAGTCAGCATCACAATTCCATCCACAAACACTTCATTACTTAGTAAAAAGCTTGCAAAACAAAACCTAACCACTAAGGGCTTAGAGTCAGAATGACTAGGAAGTTGAATGTCTCTTGGAATCAGATTCCCAAGTAATACAGATTCACATCTCTTTCAGCATGTCGACATACCAAGGTGTAATACAAAGCATAGAAGCTTCAAAAGCCTACAGAACACCAAGCAGCTGACCACATTTTTTCTAAATGCTGCCACAAACTTATTAATCAGAGCTAATTTGTTTTTTTTTAATCACCAAGTCCACAACCTGAGCCCCTGTTCCTCATCTCTTGTTGGCAATGCACTTTGCTGACAGGCAGGGAATTCTGAGTCAAGGTTCTTTCATGAATTTATCTTCTCATCTTCACACGCACTTTCCTAATTTTGATGGCATGTTAAAGCTTTCATCGTGTCGCCCCTTACATGCTTACATTGCAATCCGCTAATGTACACTGTTCTGAGGACTGACAAACCTGTTAGGCCGCAGCGTCTCTTTTGGACTAGTATTTTTAAAAGTTTCTCAGTAAACTTATCTGCAATCTCTTCTACCATCACCTAAAAGAAAAGTGCATTTTAGAATAAATTCATACTTCACTGGGAGGTATTCCTAATGAGACTATAGAGTTAATTTAGGCAAGTTCATTTATTAAGGAGAAATGTGTATCATTCATAATTTCCTGTTGCCAGCATGGCAGCTTAAAGGCAAACAGAAGCTACCCTGCCTTTCTTCACACCTTTCCTCATGTTTTGAAACCCTTTTATACCTGAGGACTCCATGCCATTGCTGAAATTTATGAAGCATCTTTTTTAGAAATCATGGTCACTGCATCAGATCCGCATGGGTGGACTGTCATGCCCTGCAAGCCCTACTGAAGCTGCAGTCCTTAGGGGAATCCAGCCTGAATGCTCATTACTACATTACAGCCCAACACATTACACCTGCCTTGGAGCCTCAACAAAAGCCAAATTAGGTGAATGGAAAGAGTCTGAAGACTTACATAGGGTTTTGATTAGGCCCTCACATCGAAAGCTATCTGAAAAAATGCTGTTTTGGTATATTACAGTATCTTTATGACGATGTTCACAAATGGTTTAATCCTGTGAGTTGATCAATAAATACTGTCCAACTTCACTGATTCCAAAATGGACTAAGAGCACAGAGCACCTTGCAGGATAGCCATTTAGCAAGAAAATCCTTTTATTCTGGGAAAAATATATGGACTGTCTACCTCCACTTTATCTCCAAAAGATTAGTGGAAGAAATCACTCATCATATAAACTTACCTTTTTTTTTCTGGTCGTACAACTCCCATTTGGTCAGCTAACTCCTGCTTCGCTATAGTCCCCAGAACTGCTAATGCCACAGGGAACACAGAGCTCTACCTGAACACAGACTTAACCAGAATGGTGTTAGGTAAGCAGTGTTTTAAAATCAGTGCGCTGTTTTCAAACCATCTTATTCCACCATATATATATATAAATATATCATAAAATCAAGTTATTGAGGTAGCAACAGACTGACATGGTAGAGCAAGTAGAAGGTAAAAGCTTCACCACAGCACAAGTGCTGAACACATTGCTCGAGGTCTGTAAATGCTTTGAGAGCCTGATTTGCTATATCACTGCTGGTAATATGCAGTGCTAAGGTGACAAGGTCTGACAGAAGCATGGGTGTTCCACCGGATCACAGTGGCATAAAACAGCACGGCTGGTACACTGAGCAGCAGCTGAAACGTCCCTCTTACGTGACGCAGCAGTGAAAAGGCTACAAAGCTCAGCAGCAAAATTTTCTTCCATTCGACTACAGAGGTTTTGCAGTTACCAGACCTCAGCCGTACATCTCTAAAAATAACTGCAAATGCCTTTTAAGCAAGTTTTTTAAATTGAATATTTTCCTTAAATAACATTTGGAGTAGTCTGATATTTTTCTGCTATTTTTTTCCATTCCTACCCGAAAAAAAAAAAAAGCAGATTACTTACTGTTGTTTCACCTATAAGAAAGAAAAAAAAATAAAAAAGTTTTGCTATCTTAAAGTCATCGTTTTAACTGAAAAACAACAAACAAACAAACAAACAAAACTTACAGTTCATGGTTATTTGGTTATTGAGTCTTTCCTTGGAAAGAAGTGTGTCAAGCGTTTATCATTTTAGATGCATGGGTATAAAGTTTATGTTAGATGTGTTAATTTTATTCTAATTTCTTATCCTTAAAATAAACTAGACAATCCTAGCTTTGCTCTCTATTAATAGAAGACCCTTAGGCATGCAAGGACAGTTTATTAAAATATTAAAATAATTAATAGCAGTCTACATTTGGATTCAGTCTATTAAATATTACAGTTTTAAACTACTTCACTGTTAGTTTAATTGGCGAGCATAACACATATTCTCACCTTTTCAACCCATTATCTTGCCACTGTTACTCTGGGGCCTGCATTTTGAACAGCCAGGAATAGTGCCCTGCGAGCTGATGTGTCCTGTGATATTTCTAAAATTAAATACACAGTTGCTAGATAAATTAAGGTCTGACCTTGTACAACTGTAACACAAGCAGACTCAACCCACAGGAAAGTATTACACATGACTTCTCTAAAATCTCATCAAATGTAACACAGGGTCTGCATGGTAATAATAAGATTATCTGTGCCCTCATTGGTTCAACAACTCTCATTAAGAAAATAAGGTAATTGCCAACTTAGTCTCAAGGACTACATTAACAAAATCTGGTAACATAACATAAATGGAGATCTCAGGAGGTTTAGCCCTTAACTACTTGTAGATTCTGTCTATAGATAGATGGTGATTATCACCATATATACATAATCTAGGTAGATTATGTATATATAACCTACATATAGTGATATATATATCTACGCATCTATACTAATAATCACTATCTCTGAGGCTGATATGATGCAAAGCTTTACAGATCCAATAACTTGAAATTGGACAAAGAAAAAGACACAGCGTCACTGACGGTAGTGATATAAATGTAGAATAACCCATGAAGAACAGCAGTGCTCAGCAAGTTAAATCATAGGAGGGTAGAAGCTGGATTTTGTTTCTCTAGCTAGACAGTCATATCACTGATGCAACACCTCTGTCTTGCTTTTGTTTTAACCAAACTAGTTACTATCTTTACCAAAATAAATCGACAAAAAGGGAACACAACAAATTAAAACAATAAGCTTCCAACATATGCTTGATTTAGCAGTTCTGATAAAATGAAATTTTCCACTGTTAACTCTTGCTAGAATAAACTGTCAGAACTTCATTGGCCCATGACTCACTTGTGTTATAAAACTGCAAAACTATAAACTTAACTAAGGTACTGCATGCATCTCATCTTTGGACACAAGATCAAGAAAATAACTTAATGATGATAAATAACATTAATTGCAACTCCTTTTGCTACTGCTACCTAGACAAGTGTTGGGAGCCTGCAAAAAACACATTCAGTTCAACAGAAGCAGACATGAACAGTGCTGAGATCCTGCTCTACCATTGGCTAAAAGCCGGTAGAAACAGAAATACATTTATATATTAAAAATATTTAAAATATATACATTTGTAATATACATAAAGAACACAAACATTTTAATTGCTCACTTGCGTTCTTTCATTTCTTTTATGTAACCAGGGCACTACCAGAACTAATACATATACATATTATAAGCATGGTATTGTTTTGCTTTTCATTTTTAATACTGTTTTGCATTGCTGCATAAACATGTCTGATTCTGATCTTACATAGTTACAAGGTATGGAATATATCAATCGGTCAATTACCTTCCATTATGTTTACCATGGAGGTAAAGGGTGAGTAAATGAAGTAAGACTCTTGTCCAGAGATCAAATCATACAGTAATTTGCAAGACTTTACACTGAGATATTCACTGGTGAGACAAAAAAGGGAAGGGAAGCCACAGTTATAGCAAAGCTTTCTGAGGGTGCCTACATGTTGTATGTGCAGGATAACACTCCTAACGGAGTCCCTAGGGCTAAACAGACAATAAACTATGAACGATGTGGGGTGTTCCCCCACACCCACAGAACAGGCAGTTGTTTTATGAATTTATCCAATGATACTTTGTAGGTATTTATGGCCTCAGAGTTGTAATGTTTTAAAATAAATTATGTATTGAAACTGAGTTTGGCAATGTGGCATACTGTATCACTTCCGGATTAATTTCATAAACGGATTTATCAACACAGTAGTGAAAACTACTAGCTTTTACTTTCTGTCCTAGGATGTGGCAAGGACACTTTATGCTTGGGTTGTTTAAACAGATGATAAGAACTTGTATTTGAACGAAGCCAACTGAGCTAACTCAGATAAAGAACACAGAACAATTTGTGCCGTGGTCTGGGCCGTAATCAGGAGGTAGGTCATCTGTCTGGAGCCCCACAGCGACAGGCAAAATACAGGAATGGTACCATAAAAAAAGCTGATTTTTATTTTTTTCTAAAAAGATCTTTTTAAAAGACTTAAAAAAAAAAAAAAACTTTTGATAGGAAAGAGAGATTATCAATGCATCAGAAAGGCCATGTTCAGACACCTCAGATCTCTCTGATGCAATCTCTAAAGTTTTTGGCTCGAGAGTGCAGAAGCACAAACACCACATTCGGATAGAAACCGTGTTAATCACCTTGCTCTGGTAACACAACTGAAATAGCTCGTGTCTCACTGTAAAGCTGGATTTCAGCAAAAATGGTGAAACACTGAAGCTCGGTTTGTTGGTTTTCCTTGCCAGTTCTAGAAAAGCGAAACTTGAACATGGGCCAAATGAATTCTGAAGAAAAATTTGTTCAGAGTAAATGCAATATAAAGTCAGAACAAAAATATTATCAAATCTTACTCACTGTGCAAAACTCACCCTTTAAACTAGCAGCTAGGCCATAAACATCAGTTTCAGTGCAATGGATATTTAAATGAACATTATGTTTATGTCCACCAGTAATTGTAAAAGTCTCTTCATTGCTCATGCCTCTCAGTCTATCACCAGTCTCTTAATTAACAGCTGTTTTCTGTAACTATTTAACTTACTTTCTCGCAAACATTAACTCCAAAATTGCCTGCTTGTTGTAGTCTACTAAGTGAACCTTATTTTGGATTCTGCAGTTTATTAGCTAATTCTAACGTAATTCCTATCCAAACCAACTGCACGGACAGAATTCCTGAGGTATGCGCACCCTTCTTACGAAATGAAGGCCGGAACCAGTACCCAACAGGGGGCTGCTCACCAGGCAGAAAGCTATTGACCTCACGGAGCCCCATCTGATCATTTTTTTTAAAATTCTAATTGTTTAGAAATTCTGCCTTATCTCCACACTGAACCTTATTCCCAAACGTAAAAGTGTTTTGTTATACTCCGCCGCTAACCAAGTAGCCAGATGAATTCTACATGTAGAAAAACACAATCGACGCCCAAGAAACTTCCACAAGCTTTTTATTTGGCAATTACAAGTCGACACGCTCCCTAAACGTGCTTGTATTTAAAACGGGGATATCCTCAAGCACCCCGCTTGGACACGCAGCCCGCAGCACAGCGGGCGAACCCACGCCGCCAACAGGAGCCGGGCGGAGCCGAACTCCCGGTCCGAGCCCCGCGCATGCGCATCACCCCACCTCCCTCAGCACCTACCCCCACCGCCTCCCCATGGCGCATGCGCGAGCACACACCGCGGGTCTTGGCACTAGGCGCGTCCTCCGAACGGCTTCGAGGCGGCTGCGGCGCATGCGTAGTCCGGCGCCCTTCGCCATGTCCTCTACGCGCCTGTCTCAGGCCCTCGGCGCCGCGCATGCGCCCGGTGGTGCCCGGCTGCGCCGCCATGTCGGGGGCACTGAGGAAGGTGAGGGGGCGCTGAGGGGTCCCGTCCCGTCCCGTCCCGTCCCGTCCCGTCCCGACGGGGGACTGTCCCCTGGCCCTGCCCTGCTGGGTCCTGGAGAGGGAGCGGCGGTGAGGGAGCGATGGGGTGAGGAGGGCGCTGAGGGGAGTGCGGGGCCGGGGTCCCCTCCCCGGAGGTGTCCGGCGGCGGGCCTGGTGTGGGGACGGGGACGGGACCCGGTCAGGAATAGCGTTAGGGACGGCTGCGGTGTGCGGGCCTCGGGATGCTGCCCGAGCCCTGGGTGCCAGAGGTGAGCCACCGGCAGCTCAATTTGGCGCTGTAGGTCTGTGGAAGGAAATGCGTCTGGTGGGAGATAGCGGTTAGTGTCACAGGAAGGTCTGAGTTAGGTGTGCAGGGAGACAGCGAAATAAATAACATAGAAGTAGCTGCGTTATTACAATAAATGTTTTTCTGTTCTCTCTGCAGACCACTGGGCTCGTAGGATTGGCTGTAGCTGAAAATCCTCATGAGGTATGTTGTGGCTTGGCATTTAATGCAAACTGTCAGTGAGTGCAAAGTCTTTTTTTGTTATGTATTCATGTTTGTTGTATACCTTCAAGCAGTACCAACTTAATGGTGGATTACAAAAACCTTCTAATTCTGTAGGGAAATCTTACCCTATAGAGGCTACCAGTTTGGTGCAAAGTAGGATCAGGGCCTATGATCATAGAATGGCTTAGGTTGGGTCTTGTGGATTAGCTCTCCACAAGGCCGGGTTGGCCAAGGCATCATCTAACCTGACCTTGCACGGCTGTGTGAAAATCATAGAATGGTTTGGGTTGGAACGGACCTTAAAGATAACCTAGTTCCAACCCCCCTGCCATGGGCGGGGATGGCAGTCACAAGATCAGGTTGGCTGTGGACTTGTCCAACCTGGCCTTTAATGCTTCCAGGGATGGGGCATCCACAACTTCTCTGGGCAGCCTGTTCCAGTGCCTCACCACCCTTTGAGGGAAGAATCTTTTATTTTATAACCATTCCCCCTTTGTCCTATCACTATCTGCCTGAATAAAAAGTTGGTCTTCTTTCGTAAGCTCCCTTTAATTATTGAAAGTCCACAATGAGGTCTCCCCAGAGCTGCCTTCTTCAGGCTGAACATCCCCACCTCTTTCAGCCTTCCTTCACAGGACAGCTGGTTCAGCCCTCTGATCATCTTTGTGGCCCTTCTCTGGACCCGCTCTAACAGATCCACATCCTGCTTGTGCTGGGGGTCCCAGACCTGATGCAGCACTCCAGGTGGGGTCTCACAAGGGCAGAGCAGAGGGGGACAATCACCTCCCTCCCCTGTTGGCCCCACCTCTTTTGATGCAGCCAAGGATGCAGTTGCCCTTCTGGGCAAGATGCTGTTGAGACTGGAATACTTCAGTGGTTCTTGGAAGCTTGGTACTTTATTTTTACCTCCTCAGGGTCAGTAATGAAAGTATGCCACATCTTGTTTTCTTAATCAGGAGGTATGAGCTTTGAAAGGACTTGAGTAATTCTTAAATCTCTTTGTGCTTTGAAATTTCCTGCTATGCAACAATTCTGTTTCAGAAAATGCTTGTGCCACCAATATTTAGGAATAATGTCTTAAAGAACCATTGTGACAAACGATATTGTTTGGTGCAAACGATTCTAGTTCAGTCTACAACTTTGTAAAGCACCTTTTGGTTGGACTTCATTAAATTATGTTTCTTTCAGGGATTTTAGGTCCAGAGCAAATAAATCAATAATGCTTTAGATAACTTATAGATACTGTGCCAGTCCTCATGTCATTTTCTGTTTCCTTCTTTGTGTTTATGTCTGCAGTATTCCACTGTTGTTCCTACAGTGCATCTGTTCCCCTTAGGTTAGACAGTTACCCTGTCAACATAACAAAAGCTTAATTTCTTCATCATCCTAATATGTCCTTTATTGCTGCATTTAAATCCAGTAGTAGAAGTTTCAGGTTTTAGTTGAATCTGGATATGACTCAAAACTTTGTACCAGCATAAGGAGAGGTGAAAAAAAAAAAATCAAGTTATGCTGCAGTAGGTCCCAGGTAATTTTTCAGAACCCAATGGTTTAGTCATGAGCATATCTGATTTGTGAAAATTATGGTCATTAGAACTACAGCTTCTGTTGTTTCAATTTTGCATCAAATATACTTTAAATTGCAGCTTTGGTTGTATTTTTTTTTTTCAATGAATATGTGGTAACCTTTTGGTCCTGATAAATCCCAATCCCATTCAAGACAGAATGCTGTGGTTCAGATTTGGTTATTCTGTTAATCTAATTTCTAGACTGAATACTGTAACTATCTGTAGCACAAAAGAGTGCTAGCTAATGGTGGCTAGATAATTGGAGTTGCAGTTTCTAACCATATCTTTTGATCACTTCAGCGCCTGCGAATACTGTACGCTAAAATCCTTGGTGTTCTGCAAAACATTCCCAAAGATGCAGCGTATAGGAAATACACTGAGCAGATTGTAAATCAGCGGCTTAATCTGGTGCAAACAGTAAGTACTGTTTCACTTTCACAAGTGTCACATGTGAAAACATTTTTAGGATGAGAAAATGATTTTCAAAATGCCTGTGTTCCAGGAGTATAAATAACTTTTGGGTATCAATTAAGAAAAAAAAGTCTTGAGGTCTATTTTTGTTATTGGCTGGAATATTTTGATGGTACGTTAAAAATGATTGCTAATTTATCTTACTGATATTGTCTGAAAATTAGAAGAAAAATAGTTTTTTTTGAAGATTTTTTTTAAAACGGTAACTTCCACGCGTTTGCACAAAAAATGTCTTTGCTCTTACTGATGTTAGCACAACCTTTGCCTTTGACACATTAAAATATATTTTGGTACGTTAAACTATGCAACACAGGTAAAGTGTATGTAACTTGGTTGTTGGAAGGCTGCATATAATTCTTTCAAAATAAGATCAAAAATTTTTTTTGAACGTACATGCTACAGCCCTTTGCTGTTAACACTTTGGATGTCATTAAATAGTATTACACTTCAGTATTTATCATTGAGAGTTTCATCTTTTGTTTCCAGTTTAAAAAAAAATTCACACGCTTTTCTTAGATAATGTAAAGTGACAGAAGATAGCTAATTAGATAGTAATTTTGAGGTAGGCTAGAGTATCTGTTCAAATCAGCTTAAATTAGTGCTTTTGTAATGTATTTGTTCTTTCTGATTTTCAATAAAACTGAATATATATATATCTGAATACACAGGAAACTGATGTGCAGAAACTACAGGACAAACTGAATAGTGGTCAAATAGAAGAAGTCATTGTACAGGTAAAACAGGAAAATTTAAAATCGGGTACAAGTTGGAATAGTAGTTTTGAATGTTCCTTTGGCTGAGCTTCTGTTCAGAACTTGACACTTTTGTGTGTTTTTCTTTACTGTAAAACAAACAACAAAAAATAAATACATGGTGTATATATGTATTTTCAAAGAATCTGGCAATTAATTGTCATATAGATGATGGGATGACCATCTTAAAAATGAACACAATTACTCATGTTCACTGTATTATGCTTACATACATACCATACACACTTACATTGCTTCTTACAGAGTCTGAATCAGTGAAAAATAAAGAAGAGAGCTATACAGGGGGATAATTCAAATAGACTGGAAAATACCAGGGATGAAGTTATCATGAAGTAGTCATTGGGAATGACTAGGTGAACAGACTGAGTGTCCCACAGGGGGACTCAATACATTTAAAAAAATAAAGTTACTCAGTTCCTTTAACAAAAATAAAAAAAAAAATCACAGTTAAAATTTGAGGTAGTCCTTAACTGTGATAGGTAGTAATACATCACTGAGATGATGAATTGAAATAAAGGGAACTTAATATTCTATATAGATATAAAAAACTTTATATAGTCATAGAAAGGTTTGGGTTGGAAGGGAACCTAAAGCCCACCCAGTTCCAACCCCCCTGCCATGGGCTGGGACACCTGTCACTGGACCAGGTTGCCCAAAGCCCCATTGAGCCTGGCCTTGAACACTTCCAGGGATGGGGTATCCACAGCTTCTCTGGGTGACCTGTGCTAGTGCTGCACCCCTCCGAGTGAATAATTTCTTCCTGATACTTAATCTAAATACACCCTTTTTAAATTTACTTTGTCTTTCTTAATAGGCTGAAAATGAGCTTTCCCTGTCAAGAAAAATGTTACAGTGGAAACCATGGGAGCCTCTAGTTGAAGAACCTCCTTCTAACCAATGGAGATGGCCAATATAATATTCAAATGGTGTAACTTGAAATTCAAAAATGTTAAATGATAATCTATTGTTACTGACAGTTAACCTTTAAATTAAAATTACTTCATAAAAACATGTTTTGTCTTAATGTCTACTTATATTTAGCAATCTGAAGAGTGTTTCTAATTTCTTGCAAAAATGGCTTTAAGAAAATTTTGGTGCTTTACAAACTTCGTTTCATTTCTTTTCTGTTGTTGTTATCTGTATCTGTTGATATACAAATGCGTGTTGATGCCCAAATGTTATTTGAAATCAAAATCAAAGTTGTAGAAGAGTATGATCCTACCCTTCTCTCCCACTGTTGATTTTGTATTCTTGGTACTTTCTTAAAGCCAGTACCAGGGTCTCTATGGCCACAGGATTAGGAAACTGATGGAATACTAAAACTAGGCTTACCAAAAATAAATACTTTTTTAGTTTTCATCTAGATCACTGTCTTGAGCTGGCTGACTTCACTGGCCACATGAACAGTAATTCTGGGTCAGGGAAGTGCCAGAAGTCAGCCCTTAAGGTGACAACAGCTTACTTGATTAGCAGGTAGGTTACCATACTTAGCATAATATGCATGGCAGAAACTTTAGTACCACTCTTTATTTTTTATGTACATAACTTTCTTTTTATAAAGGTTTTGTATATAAATGTGTACTTTATGGATTTATGTGTATATTGATTCAGAACTGGAATATTGCTATTAATAATTAGGAAAAAAAGATTTTTCTTGACACATCTAGCTAGGTTCTTGAAAGCATTTAAATGGAAAGTGCATACCTGCAGCCTGAAATCTTGCCTAGAAATTTAAGCTTACAGGCCCTAACTAAAAATACCCAAATTGGATCTAAGAACACTGTGCAGGTTTGTCTTTATTCACATGTTTTCAGTACCTTTCCAGTGCCATTAACAAACTTGATGCAAGTACCAAGATAATAATACAGCTAGCTATTTGACAAAAATCTGCAGCTTGTTAAAGGTTGACAGTTCTGCTGTCCTAGATTAAATATTTTTTAATAGGTATCTTGTCTAGGATTATCAGTTTACCTGTGGCTTCATTATTAATGACTAATTACATCTCTTAGGTAATACTTCATACAATTAAGATGTTAGGGAGAACAGGTAGAAGAAAAGCCAATGGGTATAGCTAATGTAAGCTACATACAGCTCGTGTTGACTCTAGCAGTTATTTTTGCTGCATTATCAGTTGCTTTTTTCCCCACAGATTGTTACAATAATTACAGATTTTTTTTATTATTATTATTATTATTTTTTCCAAAATATTTTACTTCCTTGGCTTCCTTAAGTTTTTTCAGCCTTGGAAAAGTTACAGTCTGTTTTTTTCTGAGATAAAACCACTAGGTGGCATTCCAGAAGAAGACTTCTCTGAAGCTTGCAAACATTGCAAACTAAATTTCCACATGAGAAATACTAAAGATTATAAACCTGAATGAGAGTGAACCATGTCAGATGAGAAATAAAGGTAAGTAGTCTCAGGTAATAAGTATTAAACTAATGTGAGAAAGTGTGGGGGGAGGATGGGACGAAACACTAACACATTTTGGTTGGTAATATGTGTGGTAGGGTAGCAAAATACTGCAATCTTTTCAATTTCCTGAGGCAGTAGCTGAACTCTACTTCTAAAGTTGTATTGGCCATGTGTTTAAGTTGTCCTAAGAGTTCATTAATTGTTTTCTACTTTATGTTAGCAATGATTTTGCTGGTCTATAAATGTTTCTTTTGTGTCTCTCAAGATAATTTTCTGCATCTATCCAAAATACTGAATTAGTCTTCACAAATACTTTAATTTAGAAATCGATTAACTTGAGTCTTAAAAAGGTTCGACTGTCTAGGAATCACAGAGCAGGACTTTTCAGCTTTTTATCAAATTCTCTGTATGTCTTATGATTTATTTCCATTACTTTTATCATTGGTTAAGTTTCATTCCACAATTTTAGAAAGCAGAAATGAATCCCATCCATACTAGATAAATTTAGTAAATTAATAGTCTCCTGTAGTATCAGCATTAAATAGCAGTTATTGAAAACAAGGAAAGACAATGGTCTTTGTTTTGAGATGTATTGGTGTTGTGTAGTTCACTTCATCCTAGTTCAGGATACCTCTGCCAAGAAGAGAAAGTAATTCTTACCATGCTATTAGCTTTGTAACTATATACCTGATATTTAAATCCACACCGTAGCAACAAACAGTACACAGATATTTTACAGGCAAGAGAGAATCTATATTAGGAATACTATGTTGCAAGTAATTTATTTTAAGATGAAAATGCCAGCAAGGCATAGTTTGGAGACTGATTATAATGATTTTGCTTGATTTTTCTCTGTTAACTATGTTGGGATATGTGATGAAGCAAAAGATTTTACCTGCTGTAGTATGGTAAGGTAAATCAGTGCAAACCTTAGAGTTACCAAAACACTTCAAGATCCTCTGATTAAAGTCATTATGTGTGACAATCACCATCTATCTGCAAGACAACCTAAGGGAGATGCAGATTGTTAAACCAGTAAAACAACATTTAGATCGCCATCTAACAGCAGCACTGAGATTTCTGTTTGTCTCAAGTGCTGTCTGTACTGCTTAGTCTATCTGGAGCGGCTGTTTTCTTAACAAGACAACTTTAATTTACGTAATTTTGATTGTTTGCATTCCATGGGAGGTGGATGAAAGATGCGGTTTTATTTTCAAGGTATATGCTTTCCTAAAGAAGGAAAAATATGAAAAATCATCTTTCACAGTGCAAGTGAGTTTGAATGTTTAGTCAGCGTGGTTATACGACAGGGACAAAGTGACTGTAGAATTACTTCTGGTCCTCTTCTACCAGGTTCAGTCCAGAAAAAAGGGCTCTTTCTGCCCTTTTTATGGGAAGCAGGCCTGTGTTTGTAAGCTGAACAACGTCTGTGAGACCTTGTAACATGAACGTGGCATGCTGTTACATGGCATGTGGATGTAATTTCATATATTTCAATATAATTTCATATTTCAATATAACTTTTTTCTAGGATCCTCCCAGATCCTGGCGACACACAGCTGTGCCTTTTATCTCTAAAATAGCTGTGCGAGGTCGCTGTACTCTTGCTTTCCCTGCAGCGTGCTGAGACACCTGTGCGAGCACCAGCAACAGGTCGTCGCTTCACATCCCTCGAATCCCCTCACACGGGTCTTCCTTTCCCCTGCCTGTAGAGGAAATGCCCGACACCCTCCCGCTCACCCCGTAACAAGCCAGGGCCGGCACGAAGCGAGGGGTTTGGCGGCGGGGGTGCCCCCGTCCCCTCACGGCTCTGCCGCCGCCATTTCCCCGGCGGGCCCCCGCCGCCCCTCAGGGCGCATGCCCGGGGCCGCGCTGCCATGGTTGCGGGGAGCGGCCGTATCGGGACGCCCTGACAGAGCCGTGGGGGAAAACGAGCAAAGCACCGCCGTGCCGGGGGGTCCCAGCCGTGCCCCGAACCGCCCCGGGC
Source organism: Oxyura jamaicensis (assembly GCF_011077185.1). Lineage (NCBI taxonomy): Eukaryota > Metazoa > Chordata > Aves > Anseriformes > Anatidae > Oxyura > Oxyura jamaicensis. The sequence continues at coordinate 23,101,014 of NC_048893.1, forward strand.
CGGGGGGAGCGTAGGGAGGTGGGCGGCCAACGGCCCGACCCCCTGCCCCCTGGTGGTGCCCGCCCTGAGGGGCGCTGAGGGGAGGTGAGCCCCTGGGTGTGCGCCCTGAGGGAGGGCCTGGCTGCCGGCTGGTTTTGCTGTTAATTCCTCCCTGTGCACGTTTCACCTATGTATGTATGTATCTATATAGATACATGCGTATGTAAAGGGGCTGCTGACCGCTTGCTGGCAGCGTGCTGCAGCGTTATGTCTGCTAAAGACCCGTGAAGATGCTAAGTGTTTTGCAGTTGGAGGAAAATAAGATGTCAATCTATTCTAACTAGGCTGTTTGGGAAAGGACTTAGGAAAAGTTTTTCAGAACAGTGTTGTCCCCGTGGTTGACAGTAAAAAAAAAAGTACACATTTTTGACTAGATACTGTGGTTATTGTTGCTAAAAGACTAAAAACTTGCATCCTTTAGGAAATGGAAGGCACATCGGACCGCAGCCTTGAAGCTGTTAACGCAGAGACACCAGCTGCAGAGCGGCCGCCCGCAGGAGCAGGAGAGGCTGGGGAGGCCAGGAATGCGGAGCCACGGGGTGAGCCTCTGCTGACTGGAGGTGCTGGCACAGCACAGACAGATGAGCCACCTGGAGAAGGGCTAGGTCATCACGAAGTGATGGAAAATGGTGAGCAAGGTGTGTGTGAGCCAGATGGCCCGTTCAGTGCATCACCTGAGAAAGCATCTCCTGTTACCGTTATGAGTTACTCTACCTTACGTGAATTAAGTAATTCAGAAAGGGAAAAAGAAACATCTCAAAACGCAGCGCTGTCAGAGAATGTGACAAGTTCGACAGTGACAGGTAAATAACTTATTAAAATGTTGGACATTAGTGCTTTAAGGAGATTTTTTTTCTTCAACTTGATTAAGCCTTCTTGCACTCCCCACACCCTCCTTCTGTTCACATTTGCAGGTTTTTGGTTTCGAAGTGACTTTCTAAATTCTTATATAAAATTTGAATGAAAAGGTGAGGAATGTATTATTTATCTCACATTGTGATAGCAATTTATAGACTAATATGACATCTTATAGAGCAATTCTTGTTTTCAGAAATGTATATGAGTATGTTTGTGTTTTGTACAGGTATGTTAAAAATAGCAGTGCACAATTCAAATATAACATGACTTCTAACAATTTAGGTTAGATCATAGCAGTCACCTTGCTATTTTACCTTTCTGAGGTTCTCCTGTAACTTACCTGTCACCCTTCTGTACTCCATGCCTTCCTCCTGCAGTCCCTGAAACACTCCAGCACTTTGTGCACTTACTTTGTGCTTCTCTCTTCTGTCCTGTGTGACTTCCCTTTTTCCATTCAGTGCCCGGCTTCCTTAGGTCTTCAGAGCTGAAGGTAGTGCATCCCATTCCACGTGTGAGCGCAGTGAGTGATAATACAGAGCTGCTGCCTGCCTGCCTCTTGGCTGGGTTGTGTTCAGATGCTCTTATTTCAGGTAGCTGGTCATCACTTCCTGGGAAGAGCACTATACCAAAGCCAGATGGTGTATCTTATCTCTAAGCCAAAAAGAAGTGATTTTTGAAGCTTCAAGCTAAGTGAATCTGGTTCATACCGTAGTCTTTGAATCAACACCACAAAGCCAAGTACCGTGTGGAAGACCACACAGATTCGGCCATCATATGCTTAGATCGGGTCTAAGCTGGAGCAGGTTTCAGTTTTTCAATAAAAGTTAGCTGTGTACATGGGTAACTGTTATAAAATTATGTACTTGCAAATAGAACATATATTTACATACTGTAACTTTTTTAATTGGAACATGAATGACTTTTTATGTGGTAACAGTATTACATTAGATCTCTCTTTAAATAGCATATAATGCTGCTTCAACTTTCTGTTGAAGCAAACTGTTTTCCAGCTTAAAAATCTATGATTATTCTGCCTTACAATGTTTCAATAAAATCATCTAGGTGTAAACCTGAAAGAGGTATTTTATTTGTTTTGAGAAGCGTATCAGAAATTAATTTTGTTTTTATTTTTTGAAGGAAGCACTCTTATGTGGAGTATGGCTACATTTCATGAAACTATCCAGTCTGAGAAGTTGCATCTTGATCTGGGACATTTTGGTAGGAAAGCAGTTCAACAGGATTACTGCATGCCTGATGTCATCACTGTCAGAGTACAAACAGGTAAATGGTGTTCTTAAATGTGTATCTATCTAGATAGATAAACAAACATTTTAAAATCTCAATCTGTTACTAGAAGAAACAATGTTTCTGTCTTGGAACTTTCATTTGAACAGATTCTGATACATTCCAAGATGTAGCTGTAAAAATTGAAAGACCTGCTTTTCGTAAACCATTTCTGGGTGGATATAAGAACAGAATAACAGGAGTGGAATTTCATAATGCAGGATCACAAACAATACCCAAAAAACGACCTGAAAAAGGAACTACATTATTCTGTAGGGAAACACAGGTAATAGCTTTGTAGTGTCTTTTTAGATTTTTTTTTTTTTTTCTAAACAATAGAATATTGACACAATTATTTCAAATAGGAATGAGGAAGTAAGCCAGTAATAAGTATGCAGGTGAATGTATTTAATGGATTAATATCATTAGGCTTGTGTTTTTTTTTTAATAAACAGCTAATTTTTGTACTTGTTGTAATGAGGATCAATACAATCTCTATATTTTGTTACAATTTGACATGCATTTTTTCCCCAGACTGTGTTTCAAAAAAATAAACGTCAACAAACAGCAAATCCAACATCAACACAGATGACTAAGGTCGGCCTGTATGTGTCAAACGTGACTGACAAACTAATAACACCTGGAAAGTATCTCACAGCAGAAGAATACCATAAACGTCGACTTCAAGCTGTAAGTTCTCATCTGTTTGCAACTGCATCTGCGAAGTAAAGTAGTACAAAGGTTATTTGAATATTTAAAGAGTGTTCAATGTGTAAATCCAACAGCTTCCAAATGTCAGCTTAATATTCACTTTTTGTAATCTTTCTGATATAGGGTAAGTGTGTCTGCACATTTACAATATTAGTGTTTTCAGCAACGTTTAAGACCTTATGGTTTCTTAAATATTACACATTGTGGATGTAATTATTTCTATTGTAAGTTAAATTTCCATACATATTAGGGATTAAAATAGGTTTGTCCCTATGGCATTCTCATATCTTTAGAAGGACTTTAATGCCATGTACAGCCTCAAATAGCTGGAGTATTGGATTGGGATTTACACGACTTGCATTTGACTTCTGGATTTTGTGTTTTTGTATGTATGTACGTATTTATATATTTATTTTTAAACAGACCTGACAGATGCAGTGGGCTTGTGGGTTCTTTTTGGTTGAGATTCTTTTGGTGCACTGAGTTGCTTCAGGAAGGTGATTCTGACAACAGATTCTGTACGCTGATTGTGCAGAGGTGGCTGTTTAGGCATTCTGAGTTTCTTCATGCAAACCACCTATTCAGTGACTGCACACCTAACTTAAGTACGACTTATCGTCATGTTAGCCTAGACACTGCTTTGTAAATGCTCTAGTTCTTAATTTAATTGTCTGAAATAGGCAGTTTGAGTGTAACTAAATGGATAAACAGTTGGTTTCCCCAAGTGTCTAAGTGGGATAATTGTATGGACATGTTTAGCCAGATGCTTTAAAATCTTCTGGTTAGAAGTTTTCTGTAAGAACTTACTTGGTTAGCCTCAGTTGACACCTCTAAGATCTTGTAGAAATGGAACCCAAGTAGCTGTGCTGTTTGGTTTTAAATTGATGAATTTTTGGTATTGTATCACGTGTAGGTAATAGTATTACAGAAATATTTCCGCCGTTGGCATGCTAGAAACCTAGTACAAAAATTGAAGGAAGAAAAGAGATTGAGGCTGGCATGGGAGGCACAAGAAGAGTTACGAAAGAAAAAAGAGAAAGAAGACAAAGTGAGAAGGGAGCATGAGCGAAGACTGAACCCTAAAACAAAAGAAGACTTTGAGCTGCTTTACCATGCTTTAGAATGTAAGTTTTTCTTAAAGGGACGCTCTTAAAACAGCAAAAGAGTACAGTCTAAAACTTTTCTGGCTTTCTTTCTTTTTTTTTTTCTTTGTTTTGTTTTAAGGAATTACATGACTTTTATCTATTTCTAGAAGCTTTTTAGGAAATTACCAGCTTATAGAATGGCGCTAGTAGTTGTGCTGTTTTGCAGGACTTTTTTGCCTGTTTGTTTGTTTTCACATTAATCTGTAATGATGTAAGATCAGCTAGAGGAACAATTAATTAATATTTTTTTTTTAAGAATCAGAAGTTCAAAGTAACTCCGATGCATTTAAGTCACTGAAAATAATGCCATCAAAAAATCACAATTAAGATCCATCATTTGCGATTTAATACAGATATTTTCATAATGGGTTGCATTTTCCCCAGAAATTTACAAGAGATAACAAGAAGTTTTTGCTTTTGTCCATGTCCTCTTCTGTCACCATTTCTTTTCCTTTCTAATGTTTCACGAAACTGCTGTCAAAAATTTAAAAACCATTCAAGACTCCTACAGGGCATCTTGAAAGACTTCTCCTATCAAAGTGGATGATGTCTAATACAGACAATTAAACTTTTCTGGCAAAATAAAGTGCAGATAATTGGCTCAAAATCTTACAGGAGAATAATGTTGTAAATATAACAAAAAATTAGCATATGCCCTTTTGGAAAAACAGAACCAATAGAAATGTACCAGCATATTAAAAACCAAACAAACAAACCTGCAAGAGTTCTTTTAAAATGTCTCCTTTTAAGCAAGAATCTTGCACTGTCACTTCTATAACTCATATTTTATCCAAGCCTACAGCGCTTGTTTATGGTATAATAACTCTTTGGCAGTTTTTACCTTACTGTTCCTAATGCAGATCTGACCTAATGGATTACCTGATTCATTGCAAAGCTACCAGAACTACCTTAAACCATCCCAACTATTCTTCCTATTGTAAACTGAGTAAATAAATTTGATGGCATGTGTTATTCATATAGCTTAGGCTCATAATTCAAGAAGTCCCAGGTTACACACTTATCTTTTAATTCCGTCATACTTTGTGTGACACTGAACAAATTGCTTTGTCTAAATGTGTAAATGGTATAAATATTACTGTTCTTTGTGACAAATGTAAAAATTTATTACTGGTCTTAAGATTTAAAATTTTGGGGATTATATCTTCCTGGGATTTGTGCTTGGTTGGTTGTTTTTTTCCTTCCCTCTTTTCCTCAGAGAAGAATTGCTTGTTACTTCTGAAGAATTGGGCACTTTTAAAGGTGTGTCTAATTAGATAATCAAAACCCAAGGTATTCAACTGATAATTTTTTCTCTCAATTTCTGGCAAGTGCTACTGTTTAGTATCTGAATTTCTCCAGTGTTTTCTTTAAAAAACTTCTTCCTAGTTAATGTGCTGTCAACTGTGATCCAATTCTTTGTGCGTGGAGAGACTTATTTGCAATGGAAGCAACAAAGTTGAGATAAAGTTGTGCTTAAGCACTACTTTTCCTGATATTCTTAGATTTAAAACTTATGGTTATATAAATGTCTCTTTTGCCTAATTTAATACAGTTGGATTCACAAACAATAGAACTTCCAGTTTTGTGCGTTCAGGAATTTAATATCTAGGCAACCTGAGAAACACGTGCCACTTCAAGAGCTGTAAAGAAACAAGCTAAACACTGGAATTTGAAATGTACGTTTAACATTTTGTTAAAAATAATTGGCTGGTAGCAATCTGTTTTTTTTTTGTTTGTTTGCTTGTTTACTGTTGTTGACTAGTTGCTTCTCTGGAGACTTGCAGTCATGCTCTTTGTTATAATAGAGCTTAGTGGTTCTAGGAAGTTGGCTTTTTTTTTTTTTTTCCTACCTGCATCTGAAACTACTTTTACATTCTTATAGTGTCACCAGTCTACACAAGCTAAATCATTGTGACAGTAATAGAATGAGGTTATTGTCCTCTAGAGATTGTGAAGGTTATTTCTGCTGATCACAACACAGGGATAATATTACAGGGTCAGCCAGTAGAAGCAATTCATTTTGGTACAAAAACTTGCCTGCTACTGTCTGGTGCAAATGAGGTATATCTAGATATTCTACGTGTCTGCATATGGAGACGTTCATTATTTATTTGAATAGTATGAACAACTTCATTTGTTCAATAAAAACACTAGAATAAAAATTATAATGATCCAATCTCTATCTGCAAAACATAATCTGAGAAGAATGTCTTTAACTTGATTGATGAATGGTGAATCAGTAGGTGAGAATGGATATACGGTGAATCAGTAGGTGAGTATGGATAACCATTCCATAGCACCTTCATTTCTGCAAGTACAAAATTGCTTATTGTGTTTAACTCTACCTTTGAAGTTGCTGCCCCCTTCAGGTATATAAAGCTTCATGTAAATTAATTCTATGCTGTGCTTTTGTTTGCTGAAATAGCTTTATTTAAAAATATGTCTTTGGGTACTCAGAATTTGTCAGACAGCTGTCACATTAATACCAAAGCTTGGAGAGCCTTAAGGAAATGGATTGAAATATTTTAAAATAGAAAACATAAGGTATTGTAGATAAGGAAGCCACAGGCAGAATATAAACCTTCCTCCCTTCCCTCCTCCTGCCTTTAATCTTACCTGATACGGGATGTTATAGGCTTTTTCAGTAAGTGGGCATCACATTGTATTGTTTTCTCTACCCTGTGTTTTGCTTTTGCATAAATATTCTGAAATAGTAACAAGACACTTTGAGATGCTATTAAGGACTATTGAAGTTTGGGATCTTACAAAATTCCCTACAAAAACATCAGGATGTATTTGAGATGGAACAGACCCTTCAGAAAAGCCAGGATTATTATGATGTATGCAAATCAAAACAGCTTTCCATAAACATAATGATTTCATCAAGGGATTCCTTTAAAGGCATGTAGGCTGCATATCAGCAGTTATATTTGAAGAACAGGTACCACAAAATAAGCCGTGATAGATGGGTCTTTATACTATTTACTTTATACTTCAAAGTGCAGCAGGTACCTGTGGTTTGGTAATTTGACCCTGTGAGTGAGAAGGCCAGGTGCTCATACAGCATGTACTGATTCACTCACTGCTGTCATTATTATGTAGTGGCTTGTGTGTCCCTTCCTTCTACTCAAAGGATTCAGTTTTAGAAGAGAAAGTGGAGAGTGAAGTAGTGATTGTCTAATTATAAGTGTGTTTCCATCTGCCTTAGGTGGCAAAAGATGGTACCACTCAATGTTCACCGTTAAGACCTGAAGAGCTAAACGTGATTGTCCGTCAAGTTTTATCTTGGGTTTGGATGACGTCAGTCTTCTTTATGTTTTACTCATTTCTGCAGGGAGAAGCAGTGGTATTCAAAGCACTGCATACCAGTGGCACTGCAGTAAGATGCTGTTCTTAATCTGTTGGGAGGATCTTCATGGTATCTTTTCTTGAGAGTTTGATCAGCATTTGTTTAAAATGATCCTAGAGTTCATATTATTCGGAGCTGTTTGCAACTCATATCATTATTTAAGATGCAAAATCATGAAGAAATCATTGCATGCTGCATTTCCACAGAAACTAAATTATTCTTCTTTTTCATTTTTCTCTTAAATTGTCTTTGAGTTTGGAGTATGACTTGACAGTGAGTGTACATCAATTCCACACTCTTAGAACACCAGTATCATTTACATTAATTTCTGTGCCATTTTGTGTGTACTGAAAATATGTATAACAATCAATTTCCCAACATGGAAACTTTTTTATTGTTATTAAAAGTAATTATATCTTGAATAGAAAAGTAGGAATTTCACTGGAAAGCATCTAAAAAAAATACCTAAAATATTTATACCTGTAGCTTGGAGACAGGAGGAGATTGAACGGATTAACGGAACTCTTACTGGAGCTGAAAGAAAGGCAGCACTTTGTGGACTTCTAGAGCAAGAGGCACAGCTGATTGCTTCCATTGGGAGACACAAACTAAATGCAGATGAGGAGAATCAACGAAAAGCAGTACTGCACTTTCTGAATAAGGTTAGTAAAGTAGTTTTAGGCTGAACGTAAAGTTCTGAAGTACAGGAACAGAAAAAGCATCTGTAAATTACTAGCCAAAAGTAACTTTTATGGCTTTACCAGTTATCCATGTGAGTCCTCTCTGTATCCTCTCTGTAATATTCTCTGTATCCAGATTTTCTAGTGGTTCATGGCAGTGATGCTCTTTTTCCATGCTGAGAATTCCCTAGCACTCTGATTATTGAAGGATGAACAGTGCATCATTAGAACTGTCACTTGAGATTTTTCATATACAAAAGTAGCTGTGTGTATGTATAATACAAAAATCACCACTGAGCGGATTAATTTTTTGTTCTGTAACCATCCTGCATAAAGGACATGATTCTAATGGCACTTTTAACATCATGGAAGGCTCAAATTCTAACAGAACTCAGAATGGCTAATTTAAGCCATTATAAAATATCAGGACATTGCATATTATTCTGGGTTTTGTATTGTGTGAATTAGGATCTAAGAATTCATGCATGAAACTATGTTCTTTCTTAATCATTTTCTGTATCTTTAAAAATCTGCGTATAAGCTTCCCTTTCAAAAATACTCAGTTTCACTAAACAAAACTAACGACTAAATGATCTTCCTTCTGGTATGTTCTGTTCGTTGCTCTCTATAGTGAAAAAGTTTGCTATTGCATTTAAACTTAAATGCAAACTTTTAATTATTCATTAAGTATTTGTAAAAATTAAATTTTACCCCACAGAATTAATTATTATTTTTCTTTTTTTTTCTTCCCTCAAAAATGTTACACTGCAGGAGCTAGATTTGTTGTTTATTTCCCCATTGAGCACAGGCTTCTGTTCCTAGGTAATCTTATGCCTGTCTTTAAAGGAGGTATTTATTCTGTGTTCCTGTACAGGATAGAAACCCAAGAGAGCTTTAGCTGAATCTTCTATCTTATTGAACTCAGTGATTAATTCATTGGTTTCAGCTGAACTACAATTTTAACTTGAGATTTTATTTTTGTGTAATCATAGGGATGAAATTTCATGTGAGTGTTCTTCGGGCTCTCATCTATTTGAAAACAAACAAAAAAAAGAGAATTATTTCATGTAAAGATGATTTAGAAAGACATTACATTCAATGGCTCTTTAATGTGAAGTACAAAAAAACAAAGTCCTTTTAAGTTAAAACCCCTCAGAAGATTTTTTTTTTCTGTCTGCTTTCAGAGACTGTGAAATAATTATGAAGAGAAATAGGTTTGGAATACTAACATTTTTTATCTTAGACTATTTAGTGCTCAGAAGTGACATTTTGTCTAAAGGAAGCTCTTCATTCATTTTGTTATTGATGTATGGGAACAGGCCCACAAAAAAATGATTTGATAAAGTCTATCATCTTTCTTCATTATGAACAAATTACTTATCTGAAATACTGGGGGAACTGCTACCAGGTTTATTGCCGTGACGTGACTGAATTCTCTCTTACTGCTATCAAGAGTGCAAAAAAACAGGGAAACTAAATTTTTAGGAATGATACCAAGAACCACAAATCATTTCTATGTTAAATATTTGCTTCTACTATTTAATATCTATTCCTTTATCATCCTCCCAGGAAAAGAAGCCTGGATCAGTCTAAAGTGAATATATTTCTCTCTTAACTATATCTCTATCTTTATTTTTCCTTTCTGCACTGCTTTCCAATGTGTTACCCTGTATAGATTACTTCTGGTATCTATTCTAGAAAGTTTTCTTGCATTTAGGAATCAGAAGCAAAATGTTCTCCCGTACCAGAATTCCTAGTGAAATCTGATGGTCGGAGATGCATGATACACCTGAGAGACAAGAGATGTCTCTTTCTAAACAGTGGACATACTTCAGGAGCACTTATTACTAATTCATTTATTAATATTTTACATGTGTGTGCTCGTGTTTCAGTACAAAGACTAATTTCTTTCTAATTTGACAAGCTAGTTAGCTTAATTTCTGCATCTTTTCATGATTTTGTTTGGTTGTTTGGTTTTTTGCTTTTTCTTTTGTTTTGTTTTAACATCATTTCAACTGTAGTGCATTGGACTAACCTGTTGACATAGCAGCTTAACGCAGGAGGTAATAAAAGTAATAAAGTCCACATTTCTTAAAAAACAACAACTAAAAAAAAAAAGACAAAAAAGGAAATGTCAAACTGAATGGATGGCTCATAGTGATTGTAACAAGGCAATTTAAACACATGAAATTTATTGTTGGAGTGGATTATAGCCACTTTATTCAGTTATTTCTTCAGATTTGAACTGATAATGTTAATCCAGATACTTGCCATTGAAGTTGTAATAATGCCTTTCATGTATGAAGACTGCAAGCAGCTCTACTTCACTGCAATAGCCAATTGCAAAAATAGATTTGAAAGTTGCTTTTTCATGGAAACTTTTGTTCCCGTCATTCCTAAGTTAGGCACGTACCCTAATCATGCCTGTGTGCTTTTAGAGTGGTTTCTCCTGGTCATGTGTATGCTTCCTGCTAGGTGGGTCTTTTTTTACACCAAGCTCATTCTTCTGCATTCAAATTTTGGAGAGCAAAATTGGATTTTTTAAAGGTGTTTCTGTAATTATTAACACTTGTTCTCTTCATACATTTCAAGCTTTTTGCTATTTCTGCACACATCTGAATTCTATTTCTTTGCTTTGCTTACCTTTTTCTCTCTGTATCTGTGCTCTTGTGTTTCTCTCAGGTGCTTTTCTCTGGTTTCTTGTGCTCGAAGCAGAGTGCAGTTATAATAGTATTGCACTCTGAAGTAATACAGATAACAGCATTATTGTAAATTCCACAGCACTGCCAGCAGACCAAAAGGCAGGAGAAAGCTGGGTAAAAAATCTGTAATTTTAGTTTTGTTATGTCAATACTTCATGAAAATAGTCCTGAAATCAGTGAGCTTGGTATTATTTCTGAAACACCTGAAATCTTGTTCATATTGATGAGACCTCTGTATTTATTTCAATAAAAAGCTGCATCATTTGTTGTATTTTTTTGTTCTTTTTTTTTTTTTAATTTGCTGTATTTTATATAATATCCCTTTTTGATGAGGTAGTGAGGAAGTTACAGATAGGTTTTCTTGATTTGAATAATTTAAATGTGATCATAATATAGCTGGTCTGTATTACAGGTGGTCTGCAGTGTACAACCCCGAGACTTAGCTCATATCTGGATTGTGTAAACTTATCAAAGGAACCTAGCTTCAGTAACCATTTCCTAGGCAAACTCTGCTCAATGACTCTCCCTCGCATAAGCAGATGACCTTTCTGTCTGACAAAGTGTGATTTCATTGTAGAGGATCAAATGTATGTACTGCATTTAAGTACACTGTGGAAATCAGTGATTGTCACCCATCTACCTTATGAAAAAGCTGCAGCATGATATTTCTTCTAAGTTGGTGGGTTTTTGTTTGCCTTTTTTTTAGTATTTCTAGTACTGTACAAAGTTAGTGTAACAAAGTCACGAAGTTATGTTAGAATGCTTCCTTTTCTCTTTTTACGGAGAGAAAAAAGCTTCTTTCTGGTTTTGCAGAAGTTCAAAGATTTCATTAAGGAATTAAGAGTTCTACTTTTCACTAACGTCTGTTTTGCTGTTGCATTTCTTAATTAGTTTTGGATCTGGATTGTGATCTCTGATTAATAATACTTTAATTATAGTTCCATCCCCACTGATAAAGTAATTAAACCTTATCCAGTATTAGGCCCTCTTTTCAATTACTTTGTCTTTCTTTTGCTTACCTAATTTTATCATTTTAAAAGACCAAAGTCCTATTTTGATGTGGTGAAGACTGCTCCTATCTGTTCTATCTATCTAACATTCTTGCTGTTTGTATGACCTCTCACCATCACAAGCCATCATAATAATGATCACATAGATACTAGAATCATATCCACAAAACTGCTCAGGCATCCGAAGGTTTCATGAAGTGTTGCTCTAGTTAGCTTACACTGAGATATCAAAGTGAAGTTCACAGGAGTTTTAGAATACTCAAGTTCCAAACAGAGTGAAAATGAATTATTAACACACACAATTAAATTAAAAATAACTGTCTCATTGTAAGATTAAGGAAGAGGAGTGGAGTTAGGCAATGATGGGGAGAGGGTTTTGAATGCCATCTTTCTGTTGGATTTACATATCTGCCTCCATGGTTAATTAGCCCCATGCTGTATCAGTGTGGGCAGCAACCAGAGCCAGTCCTGCAGAAAGAAGACAATGCTCCAACTCTTCAAACGGAGTAGTGCAGCTGATCCCATGTAACTTCTCAATGTAGAAGTTCAAGATGTGCGAAGAGAATTGGAATGGTAGGCATATGGTCTGTAGTTAGGTTTGCAAACAAGGAACCAGCCAAGTATTCAATAAGCTGTAAATTCATACTAAACCTTAGTCAGCTTTATCAGAGTCTGTCTTCTATCTGCCTGTACAGCTAGTGAAAATAGAACGGTTCCCTGGAGATGCTTTGCACCGCAGTAGCCTTTGAGGCCTTAAATTTGAGATCTTTACACAGTCAACAGTCCCATTGATCTTACTGATAGTTTAGAGGGATTTATGACTGCGAGATGAAACACAGAGCAAATGTATTCTAACACTACTGTCAGTAAATTCATTTTAAAAGAAGTAGAGTGTATCCCTGTAGGAGAATATTATTTATTTTTAATATAGTCCAAGTCAAAATTTTCATGACCTGCAATTTTAAACAAAGTGTGCAATTGAATGCTTGCTCTGGTGGAAAAGGTACTGTAGAAATATCGACAACAGAATTAGCCTTTTGTGTTCCTCAAGCATTAAAGTCAAATCTGTTTGCTCTGGTGAAACTTGACGTAACAATGCACTTGTTCAGCTGGTGATCAGTTTATAATAGCTCAGTTGTACAAATTGTTTCTGAAGTGTGCAGAACCCAAGAGATGGAAAGCATATGATGGAAAAACCACTGAAATGGATACACCGTACACACTCCGTGCCAGAGAACTGCTTGAAATCTACCGCAGTGTTAGCATGAATGACATCCCAAAAGATGAGAGAATAGATGTGCTGTTAACACTCAAATGTACAGTGAAGGTATGTTGTATTTTTCTATTTATGTTTGGCTTGAAGCTACACTTTCCAAAGGTACAGTCATTTAATTATGTCAATACATGCACAATGTTTCTTCTGGCAAATAGGTGCCAGCGTGATCAGCTGGCAGCAAGAGAGAGTCTAATGTAGAGAATAATTTATATTCCAGGTACACTCTAAATTCACATTGCACTTTGTGATGTACACGTTTTTCTTCAAGTTGTGTTAGAATTTTAAGTTTCTGGTCTTTTTTGTGTGTTAAAAATAATACAAATATAGGACAAAGATTAGCTTAATATTTGTAACAACTTGATGAAAACCATGACAGAGACATAAGTGCCTGTTACTATTTTTTTGTTTTTCTTGAAACAGATGTTCCTTTGGTTGAAAGATTCTCCATTTAGAACCTTATCATTTCTCTGTTAGTTTGGCTGCCACTTTTATGGCTGGCAAATGCTGATTTATTTTTCTTTTACCTCTCACTCCCCAGCCCCACTGCTACTGCCAGTATTCTTAGCAAAATAGAAGCTGGCTGCATTCCTTTTAAATCCTTTATTGTTTTTTTCTGAAATTCTACTTTAAGGCACTTTCAAGATGATAAGTTGACATCAAACTAGAATAGAATGTTGCTTCCTGGTCTTATTGAAACAAACTAGCATCTTCCTGTTGCCTTTGGTAATAGCAGAATTTGATCTGAAGTCAATATGACATTGGGAGCATTGCTAATTTATGAACTTCTGCCCATCTGAATACAGTCATCATTGTTGTAATAATCAAAGTCTAGAATTCCTGTAAATTAGCACTCATGTTTTAGGTGAAGAAACCCTGAACTGAGTCACCTGGTATCTATCTCTGGAGTATCTCTTTATAAGCATTTGAAGTATTGAAATTACTAATTTCCAAGGATGCTTATAAATCTCTCAGGCCTTTTGTGTGTGTGTTTTGTTTGGTTAGTTGGTTTTGGCTTTATTTAAAAAAACAAAACAAAACAAAAAAAAACTACAAGCACATCTACTATGTATATATGTTACAGCTCTTGTCATATAGCCAGAGGGTGTCAAAAGAAGCCAAAGCTTCTTAGGGACTTCCTGGGGCTTTTGGAGGCTGAAAACTGCGCCTGTGTTCCGTGCCTCATCTCAGATGCTCAGTGTTTTTTAGTGCCTCCAGATTTGCAGTTCTTCATAGCTTCAGTATACATACAGGCTCCTTAAAGCAAAATCTATAAGTATTCTTAGTTTTTTTAGCTTTTTACGTTAGTGTTTTTAGAGGTTATTTTCCTAAGACACTACAGGTTCTTCTGTTCGTATTGTGAATGTAAGGGGCTGTGGATGCTGAATGGCATAGTGTCCATAGTTTGCTTTCGTATCTGTGTTAGAATTATTTTGTTTGTTATATTGCTGTGGTGTTTTTTTTCCCCTTTTTATTCTGTACTTCCCTTCAGGAACATGCATGTGAATTAACAAAAGAAATAGTGGAATTAATTGACAGAGAAGTTGATCTTATGTCAAGAGAGGTGAAAGAATGGAACTTAGAAGGACTGAGGAAAAGAATTTGTACATTATTTCTTCAGTATATTAAAATGCCCAATTTTAACCCTGAAGTTGCAAAGATACTTAAGGTATTGTTCCTATTTTGCAGTCTGACTCAATGGCCATGAAACTAAATAGGATAGAAAAAAGGAATTGAAAACCATGAATGCTTTTTTATTTTATTTCTTTTTGCTGTAGAATTGCTGGAGGAGTTCCTCATAAAGTAAAAATACATACAATTTTCGTACAAATCATCTTATATAGTCATATAGAAAGCATAGTTTTAACATGGTTTTAACAACCTGAGAAGTAGCAAGTAGTAAAGAGAGAGAACTGTAAATGGTCTTACAGATCTTACAAGGTAGTAACAGTAAATTGTAACAGCAACAACACCAACCAACAGAGAGATCTGAAAATGCCATAATTGCAAAGCATTTTTTCTTCCACTGGAAGAAGGTGTAATGTCTCACAAGTCCAGGAAGGAGGAATGTTGCTGTTGTCAAAGTGATGAGCTGCTGTTTTACAACCAATTGTTATTTAATGAAAAGGAGATCCAGCAAGGTGGAAGATACCTCTTTGAAGTTGTGTGATTTTTTTTTATTTTTATTTTTTTTGTGATTTCTAACTACAGACTGTAATAAAAATATTATCCATTATGGCTGTTTTAGGCAGAGACATGTATTCTTCATGTATCAGGAGGGGACTCCTCTTAGAGTGTTTGATAGCGTCTCAGGGATAGGGACCTAGTAATCGATAATGGGATTTAGAATCAATTAACAGTAATTTTTCACTAAGTTTATAGTCAGGGTTACCTAGCAGACAGGGTCATACTGTCTACGCAGTAGACAGGGTCGTAGCAGACAGTGGGGACGGGAAATGCTTTGGTTTTGTAGCTTTTGGTTAACTGTATCTTGAGTTCAAGGTTGAATTGCACTTATATTTTAACCTTGTAACCTTCTGTAGACCATAAACAATATAGCAGTTCCTTAGCAGACAGTCAAAGTGACTACAGCCTCTGGGCATTTCAAAGAAAGGCAGATGAGCACGGTAGGTAGCTGGATTGTCAGATTGTTTAAGCTACCCAATTACAGACTTGGGCCTTCTGCACAGACTGCATTATACGCCTTCCAGAACCACAAAGCAAGGTGAAGATGAGGTTGTTAGCAAGTTTAGTCCACTGTCTTCTCCAGTATTGTTTTGGACACAGAGTTTTGTATTTCTATGCTGAAGTATTAATATGCCTGCAAGCTCAAGGCTTTATCTTTGACGTGAAGAGCAGATTCCACATGAAAAATTAAATGCTGAAGAATTGGTTTCTGCTTTCTGTGCTATCAGCCATTCTGGAAAGATGACAGTCTGCTTACAGAAAAGCACTAGGAAGAGCACTGGAGCAGAAGGTGTTCATATAGCTTAAAAAACAACCTGACTGATTTGTATAACTGGTTTAAACAAGTACAGCAAGAAAATAGAATGGATTTCGGTCTTCTATTTAAAAGAAAAAAAATCCCATTGAGTATTTTAGAATAAATTAGTGGCTTTTAAATATTAGAATATTTGCATAGATATGTGGAAAATCTATTCATGGTAGAGTTAGTGTGGCACACAAGTAATGCAAAGATACATTGTGATAAATTAACCTTTTATTTTTTTTTTAATCTTTTAGGTTCCACCAGATCCTCTAAAGCTTTATAAAAATGTTAACTTCTGTCGTAGCTGCGAAAATTACTTACCATCTACTGAATTTCCTGTTCCTGCTAATTCCCGCACCATTGGCAGATGTCACTTGTGTTGCAAGCTTGATAATGAGGCTCGGCAACGAGAATCATTTCTGAAGTACAGACTTATACTAGAAAATCTCAGAAAGTCTGAAGCTGATTATCAGGATGATACTAAAATTGTTTTCTTAGTTCAGGTACTGTCTGAGAGATCATTGCTAATAATGGAAACTGGTGGCTTTGTCTCTAATTTTCCCTTTATTTTGTGGATGTAGTTGACAGGAAGAGAAATAGGCTAAAAGCTACAAAAACTTCTCCCCGTGATATGTGATGTTCACTGCCGTTAAGAAAAAGCACTTAAGCTCTTGAAATATAGCTGTGGTTACACGCAATATATTAAAAGAAGGTAGAAGATTAGCTAGCAGGTCAAAGACTCAGATGATCTAGATTCTCTGGTACCGTGCTATGGTGATACTGTTGCTTAAAGACACTGGCATCATCAGTAAAGGAACAGTGACATTTTCATGGCTGTAGTATTGCTGAAGACGTAGTGTTAATAATACAACCATAGCCCCTTTTTTCTGGATTGTTGTAGTAATACAGCTGAATAGTTTTATGTTCTCAGAAGGAAAAAATAAATAAAATAAGGTCTTTACATTCTGTTTTATGTCAGCAGAGCATCTGTATAGTTGGAATTTTTACTGCTTTGCATTCAGTGAGAGAGATTCACTAGATATTTTATTTTTCTAAATTATTTACTATCATATGTAATTATATGTAATCCTCTGCAGAATTTCTAAGTAGGTAATGTTTCTTAATGATCATTACAAGAACAAGTCAGTTCAAAGAACTTCTTGCCTCTACCTTCGGCAAATTGTCTCCTAGTTGTTACTATTTGTTTTGTCAACAAAAGAATCTGACATCCAATATCCACTGGGAAAGTTTTAAAATAATTGCAAAATGTTATCTTTTGAAAATTGAACAGCCCAAATTCATTTGAATGTTCTGTGATTTAGAAATAGGAATCTCTACGGCATCAACATTCATAAGACAGTTCTGAACTGTATTTTCAGGATGTCTAAAACTACAACCAGGCAAACAAAAGCCAGACAGCAATATGCCAAAAGGAAGACTGGATCTTTTATTATAACCCCTATGCTAGGGAATATAGTAGAAGAGTTTGGATTTAGTAGATGCTTGCTTGTCAATACTGGTTTCTACTTAGGCGGAACATTTTTTTTTTCTTTATTTGAATACGTAAACATTCTCCAAACTCACTTGGATGTCTCTCACGTCACATCACTTACGAAATTTTTCCAGCAAACACTTTTGGCTGCATTAGAACAGCAGATGCCTGACCTTGCAGAATGCTGGTGGCCGTTAATGCACTGAAACACGACTGCTTTTTAACTGCTGACACTGAAAGCCCTCTCTTGCCATTGCAGTTTTACCACTACAGCATCTCTGGATACTCTGTGTCATTTTTGTCCAAATTAACTACTTCTCTTTGGAGCTGTAAATATTTAAACAGCAGAGATTTGTATCTTAAGTTAATGATTTCCTTTTTTTTTTTTTTTCTTTTCCTCTAACATTTCTTTGAATTATTACATTTTTCTGAGCTATTTGATTTTTTTTCTTCCCTTAACAACCACTGTTTGTCCTCTACTCCCCTGTATCCAGAAAAGAGCTCCAAGGCATCCAAAATGACTCTGGCACAACTAGAAGTCTTTTGCAACATCTACGACAGCTAGATTTATTGTCCAGTGCAGTACCAAAGCTGGATTGTCTATGGATAGATGCAAGACCTTTGTGATAAGATAGAAGATTTTTCTTCAGATGTCTTGCATACTGATTCTAACCATGCTCTAACCAACACTTTGAGTGCTGCTAAGGCAAAAAAAGCAGTTGATTTGTGTTACGGTAGCTCCACTAAATTCAGCTTACTGAAGCTAAAGACCTGCTTTGTGGTATCAAAATGAGCTAGTTCAGCAGCTCTATCAAGTCCTGAGGCTGCCTTTAACTCTTTCAGAGGGTTTAACTATGCTGTGCTCCTTAGAATCAATTCTACATAGTAAGGCTTTGATTTTCTTGATGGGCAAAACCTAATGGGAGTAATGATTTGAACTAATGAATACTCTTACCTCCTTTATCAGTTTGTTGCCTACCCTCATTTCCCAGTCTTAGCTGCTGAGTGCTCTCTGATACTTGCTCCCAACCTGTTACATGGCAGTGGTTGAAGGGCATTCCTGTTTTTTGTGAGAACAGGACAAGTTATTGGGATGGAGGGACAGAGTGTCTTATGAAATCAATGAACTATAAATTTTCACAGCCAAACATGTCTACCATATAAAGTGCAGAAGTTGACTCTTAAATCAAACTTTCCCCCATAACCAGACAAGTTTTAACATAGAACAAGCTTTTGCCTATTTTTTCAGGGGAAAAAAATAATTCAGGAAAAAGGAAGAGTCAGGTTGTAGATCTGTTTTGCATGGGACCTTATATACTTCAATATAGACTTTGGCAAATTCTTTTAAGATGTACAGCTTCACACACACAAAAATAACTAGTAGTACTTGCTAATATGTCTGCTGACAGATTTCGGGCTTCTTAGAAGAAGATATGGAAGTTATTCAAAATTTTGTGAAAAGGAGAAAATACTGAAAACAGAAGCAATTAGTGAAACCTAATAAAGGAGGCCCCGAAGGACCAGATTTAAGACCAGACGTAGGAGTAATCCTATGTTCCTGGAATTAGTAGGCACATATTATCAGTGGAAGTTCTAAGCCAAGCTTTTATCTACATTTTCGCTGGAAAGAATTTAGATAGGCTTCTGGATTTTTGGAAGCAAGATAAATGAAAATATCTAAGGCTGCATATCACTAAAGCATTGTGCTGGCATACTTTCATTCATCCTTTGTCAGGAATTTAATAAGTAACATGTAAATGTTTATTTTAACAAAATAAGTCAAGATTTCTCCTTAGAGGAATGAGCCTTATTCAAAAGGCTAGATGGAAGAAAACCTGTTTAAAAGTCTGTTGTTTACAGGCTCCTGTAGATAAAAATCTTCTAATAATATTTCCATGACTGATACAGAGAAGAATCAATGGAAGGCATCTCAAAATGTTGCCAAAGTTCAGTGGTAACTGCTGTCCTAAATTCGTTTTCTTCATTTAAGATGCTGTTTTTATCAAGTTTTAGTAGTGATTTCAGACAGCTAGGAATAAATTAAACAAATTAAAATTAATGCAAAATAACCTGAAGCATGGGTGAAAAGTATATCTAAAGACCTTTCTGTACCAGAGAACCTTTATGAACAGACCTTCCATTATATTTTGTTAATGTTATAGTGTAGCTACCTGATCATATGTGACCTCATTTGGTAAAATGAGTAACAGAGTCGCGAACGCCATAAACTCTTTCACATCAACAGCAGAGTGAGGGGAAGAAAGCAGAGCAGGCAATTTAGGGTCTGTCACAGGTGAGAGTTTTTATTGGCCTAATTTCCTACATTTTCCACACCATATTATCATGACTACATGTAAACTTGAAGTAATTTAGTAGTGTAATAACAGTAATAATTCGATAACAGTAATTCTGAAGCCCTGAATGAAATGGTAAACATCTCAATAATAACAGAGATGGATTATTATTATTAACCAAAGAAGAGCAGGTTAAAGCATGCTATGTGAGAAAACAAAAACATGAGATTTAAGAAGTTTTATAAGAGCATTTAAGCAATCAGGATGTCAAAGGAAGGTAGGAAATTGCTTTGGTAGAAACAATCAAAGTAAGAATGTAGCATTTTAGAGATGACAAAAAAATGTAGTTGATAATTGCCACACCATGCTAGAGGAGGATGTAGCATATACCTAGATGTTCTTTAACCAAATGATTTTATGATGTGCATAGAACAATATTTTATTCAAAGACTTGCTTGGATTCTTGCATGGTTACCATGTTTTTGTTGTAGAATTAAATGAGTTTCTTCTTTCTTACCCATTTTCCATTTCAGCTGCAAGATTTGCAGTACATGATTGAGAACATCTGGGGCTGTCAGTCTGCTCTTAGTGCCTGCAGTGACCTCTATGATTTGGTGATGGTCAGATGGGATAAGCAGCAGGAGTGGTCTCCGTGGAACACAATTCTCCTCACTAAAGATGAGGCAGATGCACATCTTAAGCTGTGTAACCTTCAAGAGGTAAAATTTATTGGGCTTAATTTGTTTCCAATACTTCTATTACATTTTAATAGAATCCTGTGTGTAGTGATGTTTGGCCAAAGTCCTTACACTCATGCATGTTTAAGTTGGCCCACTATATCTATTTAAATAATTATGTCTGTACTATTAAATAGACAAGGCGGTAGTCCAGAGGGCAGGTGGCAGACTACAGCTCGCATCCACATACCTAAATTGCCTTGCCCTGGTTCTCCCACCTGAAATTCAAGAAGCTAAGTAGCCTCATCCATGCTGCTAACTGAGAACCGTTCCACACCTGTGATGCTCCCTCATCTGTGCTCAGACATAGCCAGCCTGGGTGTAAAATATGCTAAGCTCTAAATACTCTGACACCTGTCTACTTTTGGTCTAGTATAGGCTTTAGCCTCATTTGTTCCTGGCCTCATAAATTTATCATCAAATAACAGAATGGCATGTATAACCTTTTGTCTAGAACGTAAGGATTTCTCAGAATAAAATTTGGTTCAACTTACTTTCTTACATAGTGCCACTTTCTTACATTTAAGTGCCACTGAAGATGTAGTCTTACAGTTTATAATTAAATAGTACAAATGTAATGGCAGCTCTGAGTTGGAAAAACTTAAGAATTGTTAAAGAAGTAATTGAAACTGTGTATTTTAACACCACTACCCCCAAATCCCATATCTAAACATAGTAGTGGGGTAAGTAAATAACTCACTCCACTGGACATCATATGGTATTCAGTTTTCTGTGGCACGAGAGAATCCTGGGGACTGTGTTTGTCCTGTGATTAGTAATGGATTATTAAGCCTCTCTCCTGTAGGTTTCTGATTTATGTAAGTAGTGATCCAAGGTCATTGTTATATAGCATTGTTTTATTCAGGATGTTCTTAATTCAATTTCTAACGCACTATGTATGCAACACAAATGCAACTTCTGATATTAGTCCTTATGGAAGTCTTGAGAGTATCTGAGACCTAAATTCACAGAGGAAATTAATTACTCAGTGAAAGTTTTGCTTTGGGAACAAAATGTGTTAGGGAATTCTAAAGATAAAGGGAATTCAGCTATCTATATTTTTGTCTGTGCATGCCTAAGTTGTGTTTTCAAGCAGCAGTGTTTATATGAGCATTACCTTTAAAAGTTAAAATCAGTTTCAAGCTGGAAATTCCTTTATCAACTCCTCTATCTCACTTCCAGTTAACAAGGCTCTTCAGGCAGTTTAACAATGCTTCTATGCATCCGTGAATCTATGTTATTGCCCTCACAGCAGGCAGAGGTTCTGATTATGCCCTTACCTGGTTTATGTTCTTAAGTCTGGATGTCATAGTCAGAAATGCCATTACCTTGATTAGGTCCAAAGATTACACTCGTGTTTTTAATATGAATGATAAATTGTAGTAAAAATATTTCATTACTTTCATGTAACTGCAATAAAACCTTCTTCTGATTGGATTTAAACTTTCTATGTCATTGGATTCTGCCCAAGTAATGAAATTTAAACTACATTAGAGTACAGAGTGTTTTTTTTTTCAGCTTTTTTATATTAATCAAGTACAATGAAAAGCAGAAAGTAAACAAACTTCATCTGTGAAGACAAGTAAAAGTCTTGAATTTCATGTGCTTTTTATTAAACGTGTTCTAAGCTGGTATACGCTCTGTATATACCCTTGAAAAGAACCATTAGTTTTCCTATTCCAAATGATTTAATTCAAAGTTGGAGAACAACTGTATGATTGGTAGAGGGTCGTAGAAGGTTCCTCTGCATCTCCTGCTTCAGTGGAGGTGGGAGATAGCCCAGAAAAGCAACACATAAGATATGCAAGCCTACCTTAAAATTGTACATTATTCGTAGTTAACTCTTGCTACAAAAATGGAAATGGGCCAGCAAGGAAGCCTTTCTTCATTGGTAATGGCCAAAGCTCTGTTCAAAAAATAAGTGTGAAATAAGAGAAAATGAGGCAAAGTTAAAATGCTGTAAGTTGAATCACTCTCATTCATTTAAAAAAAAAAAAAAAAAAAAAAGCCTCTTAAGCACTTTATTTAATGGTGATTCTTATTCATAATGATGACTATAGAGATAGCAAACTTTTGTGTTTTTTTCCCAACTAAATATTATGCTTCTTTACAGCATCATCTGAGATAGTACTAATCACTAGAAATAGTGAAAATATGTTATCACTGCTGACTCAAACACTGTTGCTTCCATGATTATTTGTAACTAATCATCGTCATTCTTAGGAAGGAAATTTCCTGTATTTATTACCTTCCACATGCTGATATTTAGCCATCGTCTTTTTTAATTTTTGAAAGATACATACAACTTTTCTTACTTGAAAAGAAATGAATGAATTCTATCTTTGATGGATAAAAAATACCAGAAGTGTTCCTGTTTTTAAAAGATGGCATTTCACAAGGAATGCTTAGTGATCTTCACTGTTGGACCATAAGGTAGCAGTATAGAACTACAAAATGTTTTATTTCATTCTGTAATGTATATGAATAAATTATATGGCCTAGTCCATTGAAGGGTCGCTATTTATACTGTCTAAAATATAAATCGATTGTTTAATATTTTCATTGTATTTAATGGCATTTGGTTTTTCTTTCAGGCTTATGAAGCAGCGTTTGTTCACAGAATAAAACAAAAACATATCCGGGCGAAAAAGTACTTTGCTCAGATCCCAGCAATGACATCATTTTTGCCTAGGAGTGACAAACAGGCTAATGCAAGTTAATTTTTAATAGCTACACCTATTCCTACCAGTACAAAAACATAACTCAGGTGAAGTTAACTGATGTTAGAGAAGTTAACTGAATTATTGATTAATACAATTTCCTTGATTTTGAAGATTTTTTTTTACCAATATCTTAATTGTAAAACATCAAAATAAACTTCTGCCTGTAAAATAATTTGATCTTGATTATTCAATATTATATATTTCATGTTTTATAACCTCATTATTTAAGAAGTAGAATATTGTTGATGAGCTATGTACATTTATGAGCTATGACTGCTTTGCTGTGCATGCCTGCATTGCTTGGAATATTTGTTTCTGTGTAATATTGCTTTTGAGGAAATCTAGCTAACTCTGTTATCTTTCACTTAGAAAAGTAACAATATATTAATTTTATATAATTTATTTAATTTTATATTAATATATTAAATGTATTTTTCTGTCTTTAAGCATATCAGGCAGAGAACTACTCAAACTCTACATTCCTATAGAACAACACAATTGATATGCCCTTCCAAATCTGGCTGCTTTGACTTGGAAACATCGGTGTAAAAAAGTAACTTCGCTTTTTATGGCTTATCTTGTTGGTCATAATGGAACTGCCAGCATAAAATTATTGTATCCAAGATCATGAAATTACTGTGAATCAGGCTTAAAATTTGAAAATACACAATGCAGACTTTTCAGAATGTTTATTTTTTTGAGGAATTTCTGTTATTTAAAGTAGAAGTTAATTGCTTCCCTGAACTTACAAAGTTATGGTTATGTTTGATTATCATTACAGAGAAATATATTTAATAGTGTACATTCAATAAAGTGCTACAGAAAATTGCTAACCTCTTGACTGCTTGAAACCTCTATTCTAGACATGTCTTTCACCAATGGCAAAGCCCTTTGCTCTGACATATAAAACTGTCTAGTAAAAGCAGTAGCATTTAAAAATAGAGATAAGCATATATTTAGAACCAAACAGCTGGTAACTAGGTTGACTCCTTCAGCGGAACACGAACTTGTAGACTCAACTGACTGGATGCATTCTAACATCAATGGAAGTCTTTCCACTGGTTTTGCCATTAAATTCAGATTCTGTATTTTAGTTCAGTATACGAACTAGTAGCACATGAGCATTCCCATTAATTTATGTACTTACCAGGGCTTGAGCCTTAAGATAAGCATGGCTGCTAAGACTGGGCCTCTGCCTGAGTGATAAAAGGATTTTTGAAGAAAATTGTGGGTTGAAGGGCAACAGCAAAAGCATGAATCATATAGACAGTAACCTACTTTATACATTTCTTTCTTTTTAAATGTTTGTTTAAAAACATACAACTGCTGAAAGGTGGTTTCAGTAAACAATAAGGAAATAATATGAACAAATGTAAGAAGCCACTAGTCCTTTGATATCAATGCCACGTGGTGTTTGAATTTACAGAATCATAAAATAATTCAGGTTTGAAGGGACCTCAGGACCCCAGCTCCTGCTCGAAGCCCATGCAGGTGTGAGGTCAGACTGAATTACTTAGGGCTTTATCCATACACATCTTGAAAACCTTCAAGGACAGAGAATGCATAACCCCTACCAGAAATTTGTTCCAGTGCCTTATTTCCTCACCTGGAAAAAAAAAAAAAAAAAAAAGAATCTTCTCTTATCCAGTTGAAAGCTGCTTTATTTCACTTGAGTCTGTTGTCTCTCATCCTTTTACTATGCATGCCTGACTTAATCTTGATAATCTCTTCATAAATTTTGGAAAGCTGCTATCAGGATTTCCCCAAGCCTTCTTTCTTTCAGGCTGAACAAGACCAGCCAGTCCTCACATCAAGCACTTCTGCTTCCTGAGCTTCTTGGTGGAATGCTGTTGAGCTTGCTCCCATTTAGCAAAGCCTTTCTTGATCTGGGGCTTGAAACTGGATGCAGAATTATGGATTTATGCTTGAAGAGTTCTAGATTCTGTGTTCAGGTGACCATTCACAAACAAGTTGTTTGACCTGCTAGAGAATTGCTCACCCACATAAATTTTTTGGTTTATTCCAAAGTCCACTTGAGTATTGTTTGGTACATGGCTGTCTGTGATTTTGTACTTTCAAGGGAAGAAAAAAAATAGCTACTTATATATAAAATGAGACCTCATGTCTTCCTTCAAACCAGTGTCCAAAAATGGCTTCTGAAAGCATAGAAATTGAGAGTTTCAGAGAATATGAGAATATGTCATATTGAAAGAGAATTGTTGAAAAATTAAAAAAAAAAAAAAAGCATTTGGCCAAGTATAGATAACATAATTCAAAACTAGAATGATTTTTTGTGTGTGTGTGTAAGATGATTGCAATTACTATACACTATTTTCTGTTAGTTTTCTTCAGTTGGTACTTTGATTATCTTACACATTATTTCTGTAAGATATTACATTTAAAAGATGTTAAATTTAAAATTTAAAAAAATATTAAAATTTAAAAAGATATTAAGATATTAAAAAGATATTAAATTTAAAAACAAAGAATGATTATGATTTTTACCATTATATAACATTTAGAAATGTGTTTTGCTTTGAAAAGGAAATAATTTTGAACTTTTCTTTAACATTTCCTTTGTTGCTTCACTTGTTTATGTACATTACAAATTATATTTTTCCAAGATGTAAATTTCTGCCTTTATGTCTCATAGGATGAGGAACTCGAAGCAACCACTCTTTCCACCTCCTTGACCCCAAAAGATGTCAAAATTAACAAAGCATTAATTCCTTTCTTGTATCATAATGTGATTGTAAACAGTGATAGAAACAGGATTATAGATTACATATGTGAGGGTAGCAAAGTAGTTGCTACTCAATACTTAGCATATGGAAAATAATTTTTCATTAGGAAGTAATATTAATGATAACATATGTATATATATAAAGCTATCTTCCAAATATTGGCTTTTTTTTTTCTTTTTAGAACCTGAATTTGAATATGTCTATTATCTGAGCTTGAGGAAAAGATTTTTTAAGATGCTGCTGTAGTACCATGTTAGCTCCCAAAACTAGGGCTGAAGAATCGTATTTGCAAAGAAAATGGCTGGTACTTATTTTTGTCACTGGTCTATAGATAATTCTTGTAGCTTATCTTGCACTATAAATTGTCTTTGTTACAAGAGTGATCCCTTTTAGCCTGACTTACAGTCCTAAATTTACCTTCATCCCACACAAATCTGGCATTCACACTTCTTTTTGTAGAATTATGAAGTTGAGAGGATTATTTTTTCTCTCTCTTTTTTTTTTTTAAATGATTCACAAGCAAAAGAAATGAAGCCATTTTGTTCTTTTCTCCCCATTATTTTTTGAGTTCCATATTTCAACTTTGACAGGATGAAAAATATGTGAAATATGTGATATGAATACAACTGTAAAAGAAAGCATGTATAAATCCAGAGAAGTGGGTAGGAGTAAGAGGCAAGCACAAGGTATGTCAATACTACAGCCTCTCATAATAAAATTATCTTAGTTAAGTGGAGATATATAGTGGTGGAGGTGTTCCTTCATTGTAGTTTCATAGTGATTTCACAGTTGTCTGGGTTCCGGGATTTTGAACTTGTGCTGGATTTTAAAGTCTTCATGTACAAGCAGTTCCATGCCTGGATTTAACCTATGAGTTTTCAAGGAGAAGCCTCTGTGGAAAATGCATGAGTAAACTGGGTGTGCTGTTGTGTATGCTGAAAGACATCAATCTATACTACCGTTTAGGTTCCTGCTCACAGATGAAAAAACGTCTGCAATCCCATCTCATTTTAATTAATTCAGAGAAAGGAATCTTTTGAAAAACCTCTTTGCACTAGCTAAATTTCTTTCGTATGGTTTGGCAAGAAATCTTTATTTTTAGAAGTGAAGAAAAAAAGAGAGAAAGGAGCAAATATATGCAGATGCATTCGCGAGCCAAATTTTCTGGGGGAGGCAAATTAAAATCCCAGTCAATGGGTTCTTCTCATTCCCTTTTTTAGAGCTTTCTTCACTTCAGTCATTCCCAACCTGTGGGCTGCGGAGAAATATTAAAAAGGAAAATTCAGTTTGTTTTCAGTTAAAAGTTTGATCCTAAGTAATACAGCAATCCGAGAGAAAACAATCTGCTTTTGTTTCAAAAAGTTTGAAGGTGGTTTCTGTAAGGCAGAATATGGAGAGTACATCTACCAACTGTGCTTCATTTCCCTTGTATGTGCTTTGGTTAGAGTGTGCAAATCCCCTCTGAAAGACCCAACTCAAACCAAGGGTTGGTCAGTTTTTCAAGATACTACCAGCCAGAAAGATACAGGGATAATATATCTGTATTTTATAACTTTCTCCCTTGTTTTAGCTTCTCTTTTGTTTTATTAGTCTACTTTACATCAACCATTTCAGAAACAAGAAGCCTGGAATCTCTTACATGAGTGAGGCTCTTCATTCATGGTGTCAGCAGTTGAGTGCAGACTTGCAAAAGATGTTCACATGGCAGCAGTGGAATTTTTTAAATGGTATAAATGCTTTAGCCCTGTGGAAACACGTTAGTCACCCATTAAAAAAATAAAAAAATAAAAAATGGAATCTTCACTTACTTGCTAATGAATCATTTTCCCCTGTGGTAATGATAACCCTGTCAGGGTACAGTGCATTATTTGTCTGTGTATCTGTGGGCCTTGATTTGCACACATGCAGGTCAGACCATTGAGGGCTCATTCAGATATGAAAGTCCTGGTAGCATTGGTCATATTTATCAACTGTGTTAGTAATGGAGGAGACCCCCTAGAACCTGCTCTTCGTTGAAAGAATAGGAAGATATGCTGCTTTATTGCTCTGTTTCACAAAGCAAGGATCTCTGCATTGTGTGAGCTGGAGAGAGAATAAAAGGAGCTGGTCGCAGAAGGTATGGGCCTAGTGGAATAAAAGCAAGTGTAGAAGCAGCAACACATTATTTCTCAAGACTGCTAACTGCAACGTAAATCCAGCATGTTCTGCAAACTTGAAAAATTTGCTGCAAATTCTGTGATTCCTTTAGTATTCTGTGGGCAACCACATTGTGCACTCTTGCTTTATGTAATGCTGACATTCAGTTCTTCATTTCTTATATGAGAAATAACTGTAAGAAGCAGACAGGAGAAGTTGCAGTCCATTGGCTTGGTGGGCAGGAGATGCACACAAAACCTGTCTGTACCATTCCGGACAGTTAGATGAGAAACCAGGTACCTCTCATTCTGGAAGACACCGTGGAAAAGCCAAACAATTCCAGAATTACAAAATATTTTGCTTTTGTTGACTCAATTATTCCAGCTCATCCTAAATTCTCTGTAGGGTGTTTCAGTTCTACTCCTGTCCTTTCTGGTCTGGACTGTTCTTACCTGTCTGTTCCCTTAAACAGACTAACAGTGGCCTATGAAAAGGGAGATGAAGGATTTATGAAATATCCATGAGGAGGGGAAAGTGCAATAAAAGGGTTAAATTCAGTGTTATGCAAAGGTAACATGAAGAAGAAAAGGAGCATGTGGGGAATTGGCTTTATTACTTTCCTCAAAAATATTATTTTTGTATCTGGAGTCTGATTTGAGATTGAAATGATGAACAAATTGTCCCATATTAGTCAACAGTGCTGGCACAATATACCGTGAATTAAGGCAAATGGACTTCATGAGTCAAGCTATGTGTGCTCTGATTCAGATGTGCATGCCTTCTGACTTCTGTTTATATCTGCCTTACAATTTGCATTGTGCTTCCTTATTTTTCCCTTGTCACAACTTATTTTAGCATAGCTAACAATTCCTTTTGTGTAATGTCCTTAATATCTCCTTCTGGTTGTGAAGAGGCACCCATGCCCTGTGCTAAATGACTGCTGCTGCCTCATGCAGTCAGATGACACAGAAACAAATCAGCGCTTGACAGGGATGAAAAGGGATTGCAGAGAAACTTGCTTCCCAGCATGAAGAATTGCTCTATGACTATTTTGATCTTGCATAAGACTTGTGAAATACTGAAGTCAGGTTCTGAAGCAGCTATAATTTGCTCCCGACTTCTGAAATTTTTGATTTTTGGGAGAGCATTGCTCCTTGCAAAAGATAGCTGAACAACTCCATGTCTCAGTGGATGCACTCCAAGCGTACCGTTTTCTCACTCTCTTCCTTCTCGCTGGAATCCGCAATGGGTAGGTTTACTGCAGACTTCAAACCTGTCAACACCCAAATGTGTGACACCAGTTCTCAACACATGTGAAAGAGCTAAGCTGAGGGACACGATAATATATAGCAGGGGAAGGAGACAGAAGTTCTGCAGCATACATTTTGCTCAGCATGGAAAACTTTTCGATAAACTTTGCTTGGAAGCCGAGCAATGCTGTTGTCAGCCCGCAGTTATCAAGGAGCTAGGACAGTAAGTCAGGAGCTGGACTCTGTGGGTCTTGCTGTGCTGGTGTTACCACTGACAGGCTCTTCATCCGAAATGTAAAGATCTGAGCTCAAAAGCTGAACAACTGCCCGATGCCTGCTTAGCTTTAGAGCACTTGCCTAAGCATAAGATAGCAGAAACTGCATGGGAGCAGCTGGAGCTGCCTGCATGAGGCAGGCTGCTGCTTTATCCTTATCTGCTGAAACAGCACAGGGGAGAACAGGGAGAGGAGCTGCGCATGTCTGCACGGGACGGGGACAGGGACAGGGACAGGGAACAAACACTCGTCTGCGACCAGGGCTCTTCAGAGACCCTCGGAGACCCTCACCCCGGGCTGGGAAGCACGCACCGCTGGGCAGAGCCTATGTAAATAGTTCGGGGGAAAGTAATGAATATGCGTAATGATTCTGAAACAAACACATGAACATGCAACAAGTGATACTGGTGTGCCCTACCGGCGTGCATGGCTGGCGGCACGACCCCACGCACCGGGCTCTGTGACAGAAGGTGCCAGCTGGTCAGCATTACACGGGTGTGAAGGGGCCCAGTGCCACCGGGGTGTCAGAGGAATCTGTCCCCGCTTACACAGCGGAGAGTTTTACGAGACGGAGGCTTATTAAAACCCTTTACGAGCCCCAGCCCCGAGCTGAGGAAGCCAGTGCTTTGCCAAGAAGCACCCTGCGGCTGCC
Source organism: Oxyura jamaicensis (assembly GCF_011077185.1). Lineage (NCBI taxonomy): Eukaryota > Metazoa > Chordata > Aves > Anseriformes > Anatidae > Oxyura > Oxyura jamaicensis. The sequence continues at coordinate 23,131,357 of NC_048893.1, forward strand.
GAGCGGCCTCGCGGAGCCGCTGTCAGGCCGGGGCAGCCCGGCGGAGCAGGAAGTGCAGCGGGCCTGGGTGCGCGCCCAGCCTGCCGCAGTTCCGCCTGGGCTGCGCCGGAGGCATGGCACGGCTCTGCCCGGCTGCCCCCCTGCTGCTGCTGGGCACCCTCCTGGGGACGGGGGCCCCCCTGACGCCCGGCTCCCCGCTGCCGCCGGGCCCCATCGTGCTGCTGGGCGCCCTGCTGCTGCCCGGCCGGACGGCGCTGGCCGGGGACCACGTACCCGCGCTGCTCTGGTCAACCGCGAGGTAGGAGAGCGACAGCAGGCAGCGGTACCCACCCCGCTGCTCCCATCGGGTGTGGAAGTGTATTTCCTACCCAGCCGGGCCTGGCGAGCGGTGAATTTGCCTTACCGCGTGGTAAATTTGCGCCGTAAGTAAACTTGCCGGTGGGTGAACAAGCTAACAGGTGAAGCGACACGTTTTTGCTTGTAGTTGTGTGTGCTGAGCTGAGCGGCGGTGATTCCTCACGTCTGAAGCGGGTAGGCTTTATGCGTCCAGAGGCAACCTTGAACTCCTCCGTCAGAGCTTTCGAGACTTAGAGGCACGCCATAAGGCAGCCTCCCAGAAAGGAGCTGACCAAAAACTGCCTGGCCAAGTTTAATCCTCGCAGCTCCTAACTCCCAGGTCCTGCTTTTCCACTTCTAAGCTGCTTTTATTATTATTTTTATTTTTTAATAACATTTAATAATATTTTACTAACATTTGCTTTGTGTATAGGCATCAGTTGTTAGAAATAACAGCTAAACTGCAGACCATCTAGCGGAGAGTTTATCTCCTGCCCTCTGCAAGAGCGATGCATTACACCTCGTTCGAAAGGACATCTCGTCTCAGCTGGGTATTAATCAGTTTCTCTAATAGAAACCATCACTAACACCAGCTGAACGTGTCACTCTCCAGCCAGGTGTCTCCAGGAAAGGCTCTCTTGTCCCATGGCTGGCCTTGAATTGAAGGTGTCTGCTCTGGAAGGGAACAGGAGGGACACGGTGGAGGGGGCTGGTGGTGGGCACGGCCATGCAGGGCACGTTGTGCTGCTTTGGCCATTGGCAACCATCACATCGGGATTCGTGGGACTCGCTGCCTTTGTACCTCCATCGCTCTCTTAATTCCCAGAGTGCTGCTTACAATTGTACCCGTCTGTAAAGGAAAGAGGGAATCCAACCAGTGGCTTCTTGGAGATAATTACCCTTTCAGCTGGTTGTGCTGAATTCGCTTTACCTTTCATGAGACTTCGAGCCGTTCAGCGTGTTTGAGGCACGGTGAACTATCTAGCTGTCACCAGGAAGACAGACTAAACACTGCTCTTGGTTATGCCAGTGGAAATCTCTTGTCTTTAGGCAAGATCATTAAGCTTTAAGTCTGAGAGCTAAATCCTTTTGTGTTGTTTTTGTATGTTTGTTTGTTTGCTTTTTATTTTTTTTAGTTGCCTCTTAATGCAATGATTTTAAGAGCAATAGGAGGATTCAGAAAATTTATGATAGTCAGGAGTTAGGCTATTCTTCAGGAAATCCTGTGTATAGTGCCATATAGTTAAACATGGTGCTTTTTTTTGTTTTTGTTTTTTCATATGTCGTGCTTTAATGATGAGATCCGTGGATAAATTGCATTTGAAAACATACATGCAGGAGGTGTTTACTGTGTTTGTTTCATATGTATCCTGGGCATTGTATTATTTTCTCTGCAGTAGTTAATAACAACTTTGACATACGTCTTCCTATCTCTTAAGCATTTCTAGAAACTGAACCTCTGGCCCTTGGGCAGCCACAGCATACAGGAGTCTGAAAATGCTACCATTTTGATAAAGTTTGATTAGGTAACTTTGACAACCCTCCACCTATCCCTCACTTCTCCCTCGCCCCCAAAAGATACAAACAGACATCTCAATGTCAAGGTTTTTTTGTATTTTAATCTGTTCACTTTTATAACACAGGCATGAGAATAAGTGCTAAACTTCTATATTTAAAAGCAAACAATGTTGGAGAGATTTGTTAGGATAAAAGTGATCTCAAGAGACTATGGAAAGATCAGTGCTTCCTTTGTCCTAGTTTATATAAATATTACACATGTTGTCAATATAAGCAAAGTCTTATCGGTTAATTCAGGGTGGTCATAAAACAAACTTTCCACCAAGATGCAATTAGCAACTCACCCCAGTGCAGATTGTTCAGGTCTGAACAAATCTAGAGCAAGAAAATCAGGATGGTGGACTGATTAAACTAGTTTCATGTTTCCATGAATACAAGTGTTCCTCCTATCGTGACCTCTGCATTTTTAAAAGGGGAAGTTTTTATGAGGGACAAATTAGTTCCTGTGTCTCGTGAAAGCCTGTGAAGCTAGTGGAAAGGAGATTTGTGTTATTTCATAAAATAAAGAGGAACAGGAACTTTTGTTTGCATAACTCTATTCTGTGCTTTACATCTTGGTACTTTGCAGTGATGTAAGGCTTTCAGTGCATGGCTTATGAAATCAGGGAACTGTTATTAAGAATTTTAAGAAGGGGAACTAAAGAAGTACAGTAATTATCAAAGGATTTCTGTTCATTTTGTGGAAACGTCTCACCAATTTAAAACTTTGGCTTCACTCACTGACCAACAGGTGCTGAGCTTCACCCATCTCTTCCATCACCCTCTCCTGGGTTAACTATCAGGACACAACACTGAATTGCTGAGTTCTAATAAATTGTGCAATTAGACAGTGTTTGTAAAGCAGTATCTCAAAAGAGCTGTACTAGAAGTTTAAAAACTCTTCTTTTATGCGTTATTGTATTGTAAGCATGCTATTCAAGATAATGTAGAGGAAATATAGAGGAAATATAGAGGAAATATAGAGGAAATATAG
>NC_048893.1:23434253-23515783 GCF_011077185.1 Oxyura jamaicensis
CATAATGGAGAAGCACTTTGAAATATTCTTCTTTCTAGATGAAGGAATACTGAGAAAGTACTAGAGAGAAGTGGTATATCAGCAACAGTAATGCATTTTCAGTACTTGAGGTATTGCAGTGTCCTTGTTACATTCAGCTGTTGGTGAGTAAAATTGGCTTTGACATCTACATTTAGGAGGAAAACTAGAGTGGAACATCTGAAAACTGGGAAAATGTTCAAAGGCTTACTTGTTCTGTAAGTGTTAAGTCAAGAAAAAACATGGATGAATAGTTTTTTATATATAATCACTATTAAGACAAATGTACATGTGGATATTTCTGTTATAAAGTTTTCTATTTGCTTATGTGGCTTCTTTTCTTGTGTTTGATTTGCACCTGTGTGAATGAGTTGGACATGTATAGTCTCTAGTACCTTAAAAGACTACCAGCAATCATAGACCAGTTGATTTGCTTGTGTTTTCTATGCTTCCTTTGAGGCCTGGTCTCCTGTGTACCACCTTTCTCGTCCCAAGAGGTGAGCCAGGCTTTACTGAGGACCTGTAGTCAGCTGCAGAGAGCAGCTAAGAGTTACCTGTCTCCCCTGCTCTGTCTTGTGCCTACTCTGAGGTTCAAAATCATTAGCACTGGGATTTTGGCTGCAGATCTTTCAATCTATTTTTGTTTTCTGAATTTCTTTGGCATTGGGTGAGTGCAGGAAAGCAGCAGCAGAATGGCTATCATAGCATAAAAAATATGGAAGTTGGTTTTGGCTTTGTTAAAGCAGATCTTTTTAAGCTTGTTCTACTTTCTACCTTCCTCTGCATTTCTTCCTGTAAAATACTCCTTTGGAGCCTTGAATAAGTAATTAATGCTGGTTTTGACATTCTTCTGAGTTCCAGATCCAAGTAAGTTAAGCTGCTTTTACACTTGAAGCCAAATATATCCAGCATCTAACTTGTACTTTTATTAACATCGCCACTGCATTTGACTCATCATGTTTAATATTACCAGCTGAGGAAAAAGTTCCTCTAGTTTGCATTAAGCAATATAAATAAAGCTCTTTTCCCAGAGGCCGTTGTATTACATTTTTCAATTTTATTTTATTTTCCTTTCAAAGGATAGATCCTGTCTTCAGGTAAATAAATACCAGACAAATACAGTTTTTACATATGTTATTAGAGTCACGTTTTCAGACTGACTACTAAATTTCATTAATGTGTCTGATCCCTAGCTTACGTGAGCATTTGAAAAAATATTTTTGATCAACCTGAGTAAGTTAATGACCCTTAGTATGAATTTGCCACCTTTCCTGCTAAGACATCCCTTTTTATGAATTCAAAGTAAAGCACTTTTGCGTAAAAAGTTGCTTCCAACCCAAGGATCAGTTTGATTAGTTAGGTTTGTTCCTCTGCAGGGTTTTTCATCTGAGGTGTCTTCAGCAGCCAGTGTGAAGCCAGCAGAAGCAGCTGAAAAGCCACAGGACAAGAATGAGGCTACATTTCTACATCCCTTTAACATACTGATTCTGAATGTCTTGTTCTGAAGCTTAGCTGCCTTTTTTCCCTGTTTCTGAAACTGTTGAGGAATAACTCTCTTAACTTTTCCTTCTTGAGAGGAATATGCCACTTCCTTTGCGACTGGCTGCTTGGTTATGGTTCATACAGGTTCCTTCACCTCAGTCACACCAAATGGAAATGTGCAGGTAAATTTGGAAATGAGCTAGCTAACATATATAGGTATTTCAAACAGAAATAGCAGAACACAGCCATAAAAGAAGATTGATTGTCCTATGCAAGAGTAATTCTCTGTATAAAATGGCTGAGAGTTCTGCAGCTCTATTTAGACACACCATAATTTGTGTCTGGTTTCTACCCTTTAGGAATGTGTTCTTGTGGTTTTCATTAAAAAAAAAAAAAAAAAAAAAAAAAAAGAGAGAGAGAGAGCTCTCGGGTTTTGTTTCCAGCTGTCTCCTCTGCTGAAGCTGTCTTAATATCTAGGCTGTTGTCCTTCCATGCTCTCCACCTCAGACACCATCTCCTCCCAAAAGAGTATTGACTCTCAACAGAAGCACCAACTTCCAGGGACATGCTCCTTGGCCTCTTATTTGTTCCCATATTTTATATTACAAGACTCAAAGACAGTTGTTCATACCATCCATCCACATTGTCTGTTGTCAGTGCTGAGGCTATCTGCTTTGTGTTTAGATGTTCATCATTTCAAACTTCAGACATCTTTACAAGACGGTGCCTGTTCCTCTCTCTATAGGTCTTCTGTAAGTAGATTGATCTCTTTTTATATTTTTGCTATGGGCATGAAAAATTCTCAGGCCAACTGCAGTAACACTTTTTTGTTTTTTTTTTTTTGTTTGTTTGTTTGTTTTTTTTTGTCAGTTCCATGAGTAAAGAGAAGAAAAAATGATTGCCACCCTTAGTCTAAAAGCTTACAGCCTACTGGGGAGGGAGAGGAAAAGTAGGATTCATCTGTTCTTTGTTTATGAGTCTGTTTCTTGAGAAAAATAAACTGACTCTCAGAAATGTTACCTATAAGCAGGAAAAATCTGAAATAAAAATGAGACTGGTTAGCTGGTAGAAATGCTGGCTTTTAACTGCTGTTAAAAGGAGCAGTTTATGGTAAGCTTGAATGCTCTGGGGCTGTGAGAGAAGAAATAGCCCTGTGCAAATGAAGTATGGGGAAAATCATTGTTATCCAATCCTTCTGTCACCACTGAGTGAACTGTTTTCATAACTGGTCATGCAATACCAAGCATTTCTAGTGTGGGAACACTTGGACTACCCGTAAATAAGGGAATGTACTATCGAGCTATGGATGAGAGCCTCAAAAAGTATGCACAATTTTCAGAAGCAGCTTTGTTTTATTCCTGGGAGCATTATAAAATCATGTTCCCATCAATCTGGCACAGCCTTCTCTCCATACTGTCTTCCCTCAGGAGACTGGAGGCACAGAAAGACCTTGTCTGAAAGAACTGTCCCTCCTTAGGAATGCTTCTGTGCCCAGTATTCTAATTTTACCATACTGGAACAAGGATTATGTTTTACAAATGAATAGCAGACTTTCTGTAACTGGTGTTCTCTTGCTATTTGAGTGGTAGTAGTTCCCTCCTCTTCCCATGTTTCCAGGAAGGTGGAAGCTGGAAGTTTATGACTTCTGGCAGCAGAGAAAGGCTCCGTCTCTCTCTACAATTATTAATCTAAAAAACTGTTTTGGGATCCTAGCAAGTGGGGAGGATGAGTGAGTCCTTTTGTGTGAAGAATGCTTGTTGGACATGTTAGGTTTGGGGACTGGGCCAGCACAAAGAAGCAGCAGGAGGTGTTAGTGTTTGGTGACTGTATAGCATAAAGGCATCCATCCGCTGGTTCACCTTTTTACTTGCTCCTCACCTGTATGTGAGATGTTGCAGAGAGGTTGCTGAGGCCCATCTAGCCTTCGAGCTACTGCCCCTTGCTGCTTATCTGCGTGATCACCAATAACGTGACCTTGAGGAGATCAAAGGTGACTGCAGGACTGCGAGCAAAGGTCATAGAGTCATCTAGGTCGGAAAAGGCCTTCAGGGTCACCAAGTCCAACTATCACACTAACCTACTGAGTCCCATCATTAAACTGTGTCTCTTGATGGCACGTCCACACTTCTCTTAAACACCTCCAGGGATGGGAACTCCACTGCTTCCTGGGGCAGCCTGACCAGGGATGGCCCAGAGTGCATAAGTGGTGTCATCAGTAAGGCTTGTACTTCTTTGGTTGTAGCACCTTGTTTTAAGAAGAACTGGTAAGAAGCAATGGAATTAAACCAGCAAGAAGGCACAGGCATGTTTGTGGGCAGATTTGCTAACCTAACAGGAAGGATTTTAAACAAGGTTTCCTAAGAGCTAATCTCAGGATTAAATGAGGAAGCAATATATGCGGAGAAGATAATATACGGTAGAAGGCTACAAGGGAGACTATGATATTCCCTCTCAGAAAGAAGAGCATTCATGAATGTGTCTGCACTAACGCAAAGTATTAAGCAACAAAGAAGGCCAATCTCTGTGTCAAGACCAGGAGGGAGAGTAATACTGATGGTGTTGTGGTGAGGGATGGTTGCAAACCAACTGACAGAGAAAGTGAGGTCATCTCCAAACAATTAATAGAAGTTGTCCAATGGGAGGCCTTGTGCCACATGGTGGATTTCAGCCCTCTGCCACCAGTTTGCTGGGAGGGTAACATGGCATTGTGCAAGCAATGTGAGGGAGTTTCTAGACTCTGTTGGTGACAATTTCTGAACATGAATCCAAAAAGAGCAATTGGGATTAGTGCTGTTTTTTACCAGCTGCTCACAAACAGGGATGAGGTGGGAGTGAATCTTGCCACAGGTGGTAGCTGGGCTGTGGAAATCACCAGCTGACAGTGTTTGGGACTGAAGGAAGGCTGAGAAGGTGCACTGTGATGTTAGTTTAAATAATTGCTATGCAGAGACTCCTGAGAAGCTGCCATGTAGGGAAGAGGAGAGCCCAGGAGTTGGCAGATTTCTAAAGAAAACATACTGAGAGATCAGGAACAAACCGTCCTGTTGTACAGAAAGGTTGAGAATTACAGGCACCACCTCAGTCTTTGAAAGACTAGGAACACCATGGTGCACAATCTCTTGCAGTCTGTTTTCAAACGCATAAAGGTTATCATTATTAGTTCATATGGATACCAAGAAGAAATCATGTCTGACCAACCTGCCATCTTTTGTGAAATGACTGATTATGTGAGTAAGGAGAACAATGGATGGTAATTCACCCTGATTCACTTGAATAGGGCTTTTGACACCTTTTTCTACCACATTAATATTTTTGTGTTGAGGAAGTATGCCCTGGACAACCTGATTATTAGAAAATTAGCTATGTCACTATGCTGAAAGAATGGAGTCAGTGGTTTAAAAGACCAGTTGGTAACTGGGAAAACTACTCCAGAGTTCGATATTGTTCATTATTTTTACTGACAGCTGGGATGATGAGACAAATTCTTAGCTTCAGCAAATTTACAGACAGTACTAAATTGGGTGGTGCAGCTGATGTGCTGAATGGTTAAGGGTAATCTTGAGCATTAAGCTAACAACAACATTAATTTCATTAAGAAGTGGAAAGTTGTGTACCTCAGGCAAAATAACCTTTTGCACAGTTATGGGCTGGGAACCAACTGCTGGAGCTTCAGCCCTGCTGGAAAGGGGAGGGAAGGAGGGTTTGGAGAAGGGGGTACAGAATGGTAGAGAATGGATGGCAGGTTAAGTAAGAGCCAACAGTGCCCTTTCATTGTAGGTGAGATAAAGCTGGGCTACATTAGAACAAGCATGGGTAGGAGACTGGTGAGGTTGTTCTTCCCTTCTGCCTGGTAGTGGTGAGGGAACTAGACTTGTGTAGCCTAGCCTAGGAAAGAGGATTTTCCAGTAGCAGCCTACAGCATCTTGGAGGGAAGTTCCAAAGACAAAGATGGTCAAGCTACCATTGTGTGGTAGCAGATAATGTATAAAGATTAAACTCTCAGAAGTTGTGACTTAAGAGTTACAGAATGATCATTAGAGGAAAACTTCAGTGTGAAGGTAGTGGAGCAAAGGAACAGGTCACCCTGAGAAGCTGTGCAGTCTCCATGTGGAATCTCTATTTTGGAAGTTTTAAGAACTTGTTTTGATGGAGCCATGGCTTACTTACCTACTGTTGTCAAGTGGGAGGATGGACTTGATAACCTCAAGATGGCCTATGTAACCAATGTTTCTATAGTTCCATTTCTTGTATTTATAACAAAAATGAAAAAAAAAAAAAAGTTGAAAGGAGGAGCTGATGATAGTACATAGTTCTTGATGCAGACACCAAAATATTACTGTTTATATGTTAGTTAGGTGTCTAAGCTGTGTAGTGGAGCTGTATGGTGGAGATCTAGTCAAGCAATGGAATGTAGAGAGTACCAAAAAGTAGAACTGTGCCTTGCTGGTCAGCTGAATTCTGTATGAGGCTTCTTAAGTACTGGAGTAGCATTTAAGTGGAATTGGCTGTTTAGATTTTGGAGTCTTTGTCACTAGAGATGTTTTCAAGTAAATTGGGGAAAAATATTTCTAGTTTGGGCTAAATAGTCTTTATTTTTAACCTGTTTTCAAAGATATATCTTACCAGGGAAGTTGTTCATTAGTGTGGGAATTTTCTGATTCCAGCATCTTCCAGAATAATAACGATTGTTGTCATGGAAAACAGATGTTAAGTCCTTTCTTGCATCACAAAAAATAATAAATAAATAAATGTTATGGACATACTTGGTACATGCTTTTAAGCAATATTTTTATTTTTCTTTGTTAAAGTCTTCCTTCTGATAACTGAGTAAGCAGAATACAGACTGAAGATCTATAATCTGTTTTGAAACATGAGCTCTTTCCTACTCTCACTTTGCAGTGAAGAATCCTATTGTACTCGATAGTCCTTAACATGAAGAACAGTAGGAAAATGAAAACAATTTGATTAGTACAGTCCATATAATTCTTCACTTTTGGGAATGAATAGAATAGACACTTGGTGAAGATCTGGCTGTGGTCACCTTAGCAACTTTTCAACCTACCTGCTTATTTGAAAGAAGTGTCATGGAAGAATAGGGCTTACGAAGGCACGTTTCTTAGAGTATTACAAAAACAGGCTACTTGGTCAAAGTTGCAGATTTCAGTTCTCCATCAAGGAGAATCCACTGATTTTCTTCAATAGTTTTTATTATTATTATTATTTATTTATTTGGAGAAATTATAGCTCTTAAGAAAAACAACGCCAAACAAACAACACACATATTGTTAATATGCTGAGATACTGCATATACTTAAATACAAATGCAGACTTTCAACTAAATAGAATAATATTGCCTATTTGAAATAAGAACTGATTGAGTGGGTTTTTTCATGATGCATTTTGAAAACATAAATTGTTTTTTGAAAATATTTGATAAATTGCAATTGGTATTGAGAGTTACCAGCCTGAAGCTTTCTTTCTAGTTCAGTCATTCACAACCCATTATTTGGGAAAAAATTTAGACCTGGCATTCAAGGTGCTTTTGGTTGCTTAATGGAATGCTCATTAACCTTTATTCCCCTTTTTGCATATATTCCCCTTAGTTTCAACACTACAAAGAAAAATTAATCAGTGATTGATAAGGCAAGAAAACATTCTGCACGATATTTTTGGATGGTGAGGAGAGTAACCAAAGGAGAGGGAATTTCTTTCTAGAGCAAGCCTCCAAGTTTCTGATTTTAATTTTTAATTTAAAATCAGTATAAGAAAATCCAATTATGATATTTGATAGGTCTGCTGCAATAACTCTTAAAGTTCAAGATAATTTTAGAAAAATATAAAATGTAAACCCATTTAGTATTATAGGAAATAAATATGCATATACTAACAAGCTTTGCATGCTAATTTTGGGGTTGTCTTGGATATGGTAATCTCTGTGCAGATAGTGGGAGAGAAGGAGGGTGGAAGGCTTTCTCTTAAGAGGATCAGGATATGAGTCATAACTTTTAAGGCCCATCACTACCTGGTTATGGTGGGTGTGGGAGGGTATTCCCTAGCCAGAACCTGAAAGCAACTTCTATTGAAGGAGATGCTTGATATCTACTTCAGTAGGGTGGGTCTGGGGGAAGGTGAGAGGGAGGAATAAGAATATCCATTTCTTTGATCATCTTCTTACCACAGATTACTTGTGCTGTTGGGACCTCCACAACACTTACAGTTGGCACATAGATAACTGCTTAAGTGATTATAATAACTCTGGAGACTTCTCCATATCTCCATTGTTTGCCTCAGGACCCCATTTTTTTTACTAAAAAAAAATAGTTGTTTTGGGTGGTAAAATAGGTGAGGTGCAATGTATAATTCTGAAGCTAGCTGTAGGAAGAACACCCATATAAATAAAAATACGGAGACTTTAGCAGAAAATAAATAAAAGGAGTTAAAATTTTGTGTGTGGATATTCATAATTTTGTGATTTCAGAGTTGGGGTAGAATGCATTTTGCATGGTCAGCAGCAACTGAAGGGTTTTAACTTTTACAGTATGGAAGATACAGCACTGATGAGTGTTTGGAGGTGGTATTGACAGCTTCTCTGAACTCCAGTGTCAGGATGTGAAAAAAAAAATACATTTGGATAAATATCTTTACAGTATGACATACTAAAGATCTTATTTTTTTCCATTTCTGTTAATAAAAAATGATACTTTGCATCCACATCCTTGATGTATCTGTGGGACATAACAGCTAGAGTGATTACATCTGCAAGTAGTAAGAACCTCTCTTGGTTCTTCCTTCCTATCTCTCACAACAACATGCTTTCCTCTCTTTTTCATCCCTTCCAACGGAACAGAGGTGGTCAAATATTGTAGTCTTATCCATTAATGTGGGTTTCGGCTATTCATCTCTGCAATCATTTGGACCTGATGATCTTAAGGGTCTTTTCCAACCTAAATGTTTCTACCATCATCACAAATACTAAGAGAGCAAAAGGATGAAAACTCCAGTGCTTGTAGTGACACTTCAGAGCTATGCTCTTCCCTTCCCTTCCCTTCCCTTCCCTTCCCTTCCCTTCCCTTCCCTTCCCTTCCCTTCCCTTCCCTTCCATAGTATGCCACTGATCAAGTGTTCTGGATCCTAACATATTTCTTATAATCCTAATGTGGTTTCTGGAGTTTCGTATGAATATATGTTGATATAAAAACACTACTGTTCTTATACAGCCAGTGGGCTAACACAGTATCAGCCCCATGACACTTGATTTTGAATGACAGGTTCTGTAGCCAGTATCCAAGGCCTGGTGGTAGTGCTTTTATGGTGCAGTCTTGATATTTTTGAAGATTTAAGGTGAGGGGTTCTTTTGTTTTCCCTTTCATCAGTTCCTAAGCGAGTTTAAATGTAATTTCTATCTGATTCAGTTTAAGAGGAGTGTTGTGTCTACGCAGGCAGCATAAGGGGAATTCTCGAGTTTACAGATGATACTAAACTGTTTGGGGCACTCTAATGTTGCTATAATTGCAAGGAACTCTGGAAGGACCTCACAAAATTGCATGCAAAAAGCAGAACAGATGAGCTCTGATGTAGCTAAACGTGGGGTAATGCATCAGAGGAAAAAAACTGTCATAGAATCACAGAATGGTTTGGGTTGAAAGGGACCATAAAGATCATCTAGTCCGAGCTCCCTGCCTTGTTCAGGGACATCTCTCTCTAAATCAGGTTGCTCAAAACTCTTTCCAGCCTGACTTTGAACGCTCCACAGTGCAGAACTAGTTCATATGCATAGGATGCTGAACTGAGAATGGGCAGTAACAGCTCAAGAAAGAGACTTTGGGTTTCTTGTGCTGAAATCATTAGTTCTGTGTGCAACAATAGTCAAAATGTGACAAAATACTTTTCATGGCTATGAAGAACATTGAAAATGAAATAGTATGTCTGTCTCAGCGATATAGAGAAGGTCATTAAAGATTGGAGGGTGGCACTGAAAATTGTGGAACTTCATGGCTTTTCAAGGAGAGGCTGAAAGGGCTGAAACTCTTTAGTGTGGAGTTGAGGAATATGGTTGAGGTGTACAAAGTTTTGAAGGCAGGAGCTAAGGTGTATATGTACCTTCACTTACCAAATACCACAGCTCTAGAAATTGAAGACTGATAACATTCAGTAGGAATTTGTATTAAAACTAGTTCAAAGTCATGTTTGAGCTTTTTGATGGCACTGTGTTTCAGGAAAACTGAGTGATTAGCTTGGCCTGGATCATTGTCTGAAAGGCAATCTTTTGGAGGATTGATACAACAAAATTTCCATGAAGATGCTATGAGGTCTGATGGTGCAACATGAGAAGTTGTTAGGACACTTCAGAAGGGCTTTAGACTTGTAAACTTACTAGTCTACTTGGTGCAGACAGACAGAAAGTAGAAATACTTGCAATTCTTGCTAGGTCTTTTGACTTGATATTAGTTGAGAATATGTATACTGGTATTCCACAAGAGAGAAAATTTCTCATGTAGGTGCTTTTTATCCCCTTTATTTTAACAATTAACAGATTTTCTCGTTCTGTCATTCTTAATGTTTCACTTTGATTTGATGTTTCTCATAGTCTAAAAATATTGTCAAATCTAGCAATTTGTTGTTTCTGTTGAGTAGGAAAAGAAACAAGGTGGGAAGACGGGAGAGGAAGATTAGGGAACAGATGTTTTAAAGTTATTTGCAGAATTCTGTGGGAAATTCACAGGAGTTCACCATGACACAGGGCAGGATCAGCCATCAGCATAGACATTTTCATGATACATAATATAGATTTTGCAGGGTGCACAGGACACGTGAATTTTCAAATAAGACTTAAGTGATCTTTCTTGTTAATCTGAATTAATCCACTGTATATTCTACAATTAAGAGAAAAGATTTTAAAATTGAAGCTAAACAGCATAGCCTTCTCTGAAATAGAGAATTGACATTTTCTTTCTGTTTACAGCTGTGTCTTTCTTCCTGTGGAACAGGAGGCCGAAAAGGTCCAGCAGAAGCTGTTTAGAAAGCTTCATGCATTCTGCCCTTTAATCAAATAGTTGTTTTTCTCCCAATAGGAAGTGCAAGGTATTTACTTTTGTCATGATTTGGTTCTTCAGAAGTTAAGTCCTGTTGAATTCATGTCCAAAAGCATCTGCTGCTACCGTCTGGAGTTGGGTGAGGTGTCTTCTGCCTCACTTGGAAGTAGATCCTTCTACTTTCATATATTTAGCTGCTAATCTTGGTTCACAAGGTTGGGAGACTGCAGGAATCTCTGCAGGTTTTTGTGTTTAGTGCACAGCAGCTTCTTAATGTGACAGAGCATTACATGGATGCTTAATATATTCCAAGTTTGTTCCGGTAGAAAAACTCGGCATGTGTAAAGATAAGAATGTGAAGAAACCCTGCAGGTCTTCGAGATGGCAGGTCTCTCTGAAGCAAAACTCCTTTTTTTTGGGCCAGAGATAAAAGCATCAAGGAGAACAGTCTGAAAAAATGCAAGTATTTACATCCACCACACCTACTGCTTGATTATGTGATTCACAGACAAAATTGAGCAGTAAGACTTTTCTGGCCTTCATTTGCTCTTCCAGCCTTGCTGCTGGATGCCATTAGTTACTTATAGAATTTTTTTTTTTTTCTTTTTTCCATAAATATCTAATCACAACACTTTTAATGCAAGCCCTTTAGTCCATTTGGTGCATGTTGACAGTTTTGGCCTGATCTCTGCACGCAGCAGAGATGGAGCCTGCAGGTTGCCTCCTGGAGGCAGCCACAAATAACCCATCAGCTCAGCAGGGCCCAGAAGCCATTACGTGTGGCAAAAAGTCGCTCTAAAGTAAAAATGACTGTTGTGACCTCACAGAGCAGAGCTCAGTGGTAGGGCTTTGGGTTTTGGGCTGCAGAAATATGAGCAAGTCCTAAGATACCTGTACTGTCAATTTAATCACTAAATGTAGAAAAATTTATATCACTACGTTCATGTAAATACGCTTTCATGTTGATGTTACTGCAGGTTAAAAAACTGCAGGAAGCTAACTCAACATTAATGAAATAGTCACTTGAAGCAACTATCCATTAGTTTGAGCACTTACGAACAATAACTTCCAGCAAGTCAGTACTCATCTGTACTCAAACTTTTCAGTCTTGAAAAATGTCATCTGACTCTCTTTGCAGGCAGAGTAATACAAGTGTGTGCCATGGGATTTAGCAGTATATGTTTTTCTTTAGGTTACTCTTGCACATTAAACAGATTTTTTTCTAGTTCACCAAAATTCACAAATATGTTAAAGCCATTTAATGCTAAAAAATTATTTATTATTTAAATAGGAATTGCAAAGTAGGCTGTCTCTTCCAACCCGTCAAGCTATGTAAATATGAATTCAGATATGCTTCTGTTCTGTGCTGCCTAGGCGCAACAGTCAAACAACTGTTTATCAAGCAAGATACTATGCCATTGATCAGAATAGTGATTTGTAACTTTAATGTACTTGCAGTCTTCCTCAAATAAACAAATAATCTGAGGAACATAGACCCCATGCATACTCAAGAGACTGAGCAGCACAGCCTGAAGATGAGCCTAAATGCTGGTTCTGATTTATCCCCTGGTAGTGGCTGCTTCCTTTTTCAGAGGTTCACAACTTGGCTAGAATTGGGCTGATTTGACAGATGGGGTGCTGTAAAATTTCAGATCCTTGCTTGAAAACAAGATGGTACTCTTTGACAAGATGGTCACCAGTTTTCTTATCATAGCACTTTGTTATCTTCTCTGCCCTCCTTTTCAGAAGCAATTGAGTCATTTTGGTTGAAGTTATTAAAGCAGAAATTCAGAGTAGAAAACTTCAGTCTGTCGTTTAGCAGTTAATGCTGATATTAGCAACAGAAAATATCCTCTAATAGAAATTATTGGACAACAACCCCATCTCTGACAATAAAAGAGTTTGTAAAAAAAAGTGATTGCCCTTTTCAGAGTGAGAAAGTGGGAGAAAAACATAAAGGCAACTTCATGCATTAAGGAATAAAAACATTTTCAAATGAATAGCTTGATGTTTAAGACTGGCAGGCTTATTTTAGAAAGCTGTTTTTATATGACACCACTGAAGAAAAAAAGCCAGATGATGAACTACCAGGCTTTTTTAATAGAAAGTAACTTCTTATCCATCCAAGCATAGTCCATCCAAACATAGTCACTTATAACTACTGATTTTTCTGAAGAAACTTTGAATATCCAATTAATAATCTCTGCAAAGGGGAAAGACACAAGTGACACAACTATCTTATTCATACTTTTGCCCAATTACAAATTTTCCTACTGAAATAAATAGTCCTCCAAATGTGAGTCAGTGTCTACCTAGAATTTGTAAGTTTCAGGGGCCAGATGTATGGCAATTTGGGAAAATACTGAATTTTTTGGTCAGGACTTCAAGTTTATTTTACACTGAAAACAAGTCTGGTATCTGTAGAGTCTGCTGTACTGAGGTTCCCTGCTGCTAAGATACTGAATAATTGGTTAAGGGAAGTATAAGCGACATAAAGAGTATCTCTATTGTTTGTGTAGTTGATAAATAACTGGAGAAAACCGAGGTGTTTTTATTAAATGGAGTTTGCATGTAGCCTCTTTTAAAACATGCTGTAAAAATATATCTTTTCTTCTTTCCCTTTTGGCATCCCTACACTCCTAAGTCTCTAGCATTACAATTGATCCACGTGATGGATAATTTCATTCAAATCTGACATGACAAATAGTTTAGAAAGCATTTTAGGTGTTTACAAGTTCGTAACTTTTAAATCAAATACCTGTTCCAATACTGAGAAAAATCTAAGTTGCTATGCTGCAGTATTATATTTGTATTTATTTCTGTGCTTTTCTAGGTTTTATTAACATTTTTAAAATTACTATGATGATTGTCAGAACTTCTCCTTCTATGTCTTGGGTATGGGTTTGATCCACAAATAAGGAATTACGGAAAAGGATACAGTTAATGTTAACCCCTGTCTCTGCTTTCCACCCCAATGGTGGGTTATGAGTGTCTTCCCTGTGTAAGAAAGTGGATACAAGTCACGAATTCCAGCTCCCACCTGCATTTTCAGAATCTACTTACTCTTATTGTTGTCACTCAGATTCAGCAAATGTATAAAGTATGACTGCATATTTATAATAACTGACTGCTTTGCTTGGAAAGTTGGTTTTGACATGTTTTGTTGAATTTAGGATAAAAGCAAGTAGAATGACCTTGCATGTAGCATGACAAAGTTCCTGTTTTTCTCACTGTTGCTTCATTTTGTATACTGCAAAAATTCTAATGTCAACAACTTTTACAGCTGTGAATGACCTACTAGTCATTCGTACCTTGCTTCTGTGTATGTAAAGCAGTGTTCTTCAGTGTTTCACCTTTTCAGCTTCTTTTCATACTTTGCAAAACATCATTATATACATACATTAACAAAATATTATTTGAATATATTAATATTTCAGGAAGAATACTGAAGTTTAAAAATAAGTAAGCAGGGAAATTGGCACATTTTTTAAACAGTCAACTACAAATAGATAATGGGAAGTAATACATGGTTAGGGGAAAATGCTGATTTACAAAACCAGACTAGCATTCATTAACTTAAATGATCATTTCATGTGTATTTTAGATGGAGAAAAGTAAGTAAATATATTTTTTAAACAAAAGGTTTTGGCTTTTCAACCAAGTTAATAACAGAAGCAGTCACTGAAGTTGTGTCTTGACACAGGAAAATGTTCTAGCTTCATTCTGCTCTCCCACACCCTCCTTTTGGCAGAAATCAAAATTCAGTCATCAAAATTTCCTCCAGGCAGATATTTTTTAATCAATTGTGTATTATGAAATATGTTATTAAAATAATGCTGCCCTCCTCTTAGCCCCAAAAGGAAAACAGAATTGTTTTTCCTATTACACTGACTGTCAAACTGATTAAATAAAAATATGTGTAAAAGTAAAATAGTTACAATACAAAGGAAAAGGCAAGTTATAAATATGCTTTGTAAGAAGGCCAAAAAGCAGTTTCTTGTTCTGTTATGAAACAGTATAATGCAAATTTGGGAATTTATTTGGAACACTGCAACTGTATGCTGTGAAACCCGAAATACTTAATTTCATCCAGAATGCTCTTGCCATTTATACTGACAGTCAAGCTAGGAACAGATTTACAGGCACGCTTAGTGGGAGGACCCTACCAGTCTGCAGCAAGATTCAGTTTCTACTCTTCTGTTTAAACTGAGCTTCTCTTACACTGTCAGGTTTTGGTCTCTTGTTTTCTAGTAGTCTGGAGCAGATCCTTCAAGGGTCTTGAGAGATGTCAGATTGCTCAGATGACAGACCGCGCTCCCTGTCATCTCTTCTATCCAACTGTGGAAAACTTTATTCTATTGCTAAATGTGGTCAGATATTCACTGTACATAATGCTGCAATGAACCTTTAAACAACAGATAGTGTATTTTTGATTATTCAAAAATAATCAGATTTTTTATTTGATTTTGGGAAGAAAAAAATGCTTAACTTTCAACAAGTCTTTGGTTCAATGAGATCTTCTGAATTTAGCAGAGGAGTGTTGCAAAGAAAATGGCATTATGTATTTGGCCTGGTGCACTAATAGTGGTCTTACTTAAAATGCTTAGTTTAATGGAATCAGTCGTTTTCCAAACTGCTCGTGAGCTCTTTAGCTGAAGGTCTCATTTAATTAGAGAACTGATTTTTGCCAGTTTCCATCGCTAATCAATTTCAGATTGTTTTTTAGTGAAGAGCAAGTGATGTATCCTTAGACATTAGCTGCATACTAAAAGCACTAGTTCATATCAGCATGCAGGATTGTGCCTGCAGTTACCCCTAGAAAAGGAAAGTCCTCCGTTAAGACTCTGATGTTTGTCTTTGTCCTTGGTTGGCATGTATTCAGTAAGATGGTAAGTTGTGCCTGGCCTTTTCCAGATGCACCATGCTTCCTCCTCTTAGCCAGCTCACCCGTGCAGATCAGTACGCTGAGCTGAAGCCACACTTCACCTACCCTTAACAAATAAACCAGTGAAAAATGACTTAGGGAGGCTCTTTGTTGAGACCCAGCAATTCTGTTGAGGGGAAGAGATGGATCCTTCCCCTTTAACTCCTGGAATGAAGTCTGAGCTTTAGCCATAATTATTTCCTCCATATGAAAATAATGGAAGCTCAAAAACTGGATATGCCTTGATCTGAGCAGCTGGCCAATATTTGGAGAAAAGGTTCATGTGAGTGAAATAATATATACATAGAAGCTGCACAGTTTTCTCTCCCTACATCTAGTTCCAGAGGATCTCATGGCACCAAAGAGAAAAAATCCTTGCAAACATTTTCTCAGGTATTCTGCCAGTCCAGTTTTCTGCTTCATGGACATGTAGTTTCATTGGCTATTTTCATACGGAAATAATTCTCCTTCTATTTAGGCTGACTATTAAAAAGTCAAGGGAGTAAGGGCTACCCTTCAGAGTCCTTGACTGTCGTGGGTAATGGGTGGCCCTTGCATTTCTTTCATCTTGGTAAGACTCAAAGCTATGTATTTGCTTAGTGTTTCAGAAATTTTAAGATACAAAGATTGTTGCAAATCATTTCTCTTTTCTTTTTAACTACATTAATTGCTATAAAGTGTGTGTTTCTTATAGTTAATATTATTTATATTTTTTTGTTCTCTATGCAAGTTGGATAATGCAGATGAGCAAGCAGCCCAGATCAGACGTGAACTAGATGGACGTCTACAACTGGCTGAACAAATGGCAAGGGTAAGCGGTTGCTTTCATGTACCAAAAATATATCTTCATATGAGATTAAGTGGAATCATACATAATGTGGGTTTCCACTTTTTGATTATGAAACTGAGCAGAATTTCATCTGACAGCATAACAGTCTGGCAGATTATTATTATTATTATTATTTTTTTTTTTTTCTGTTGTGGAGTATGTATGGGGTAGAGAGAAAGCAAAATTTGTTTTGAAAGGTTGTATACTGTGTAATCCTACCTTTCCTTCATCAGCGAGTCCAGTGGTGAAACAAAGAGCATATTATTTGCACATTTGGGAGTATGTATTTTGGAACTAAAGTAGATTATATTTCATATGCAAAATGCATTATTCTGTATTTAGACATAATATTTGTGTCTTACAACATGCTATACATATACACTTTTAAAGTATGTATAATATAGTTTACATTTTCAGTTTAAGTCAAAGTTCAGAATGGTTCTATTAGCACTGCAAGTAACAAAACTGAGTGAGCCCTGTAGTTCAAATTAGTGCTAATAGGGTAAATTATAAATTGGTTTTGTAAATTTTAGAAAGTCAAGTCCATTTTTTCTCTCTTAGAGCTCGTATTTTATTTCTGTGGACGAGATTGTGCCCTTCTATATTAAATATTACAAGTAGGATTGTTACTGTCCCTGGCCATTTTAGCACTCTGTCAGAATCCAGACCTAAATGTGTAAAATAATTGTGTATAATAACTCTGCATTTCTTTCTAAATGAATGATTTGTTATTAAAAATAAAACAATTTTTAAACAATGAATTAAACAATTTAATTTTAAACAATTTAAACAATTTTTAAACCACCTAACTGGGCAGGTGAAGTGTGGTGGGGGTTAATGCTACCACTGCATTTCATTGTTAAGACAGACCAGCAAATTTTTAAAAACAAAATTCCTACAGCAGTAGGAATGTCATGTTGCAGTTGTAGTTCAACTGTTTTATGTTAGAAGCATGAATGTGACTGACTTATTTTTGGAGCACACAATTAGCCTTCCCATTACTGTTTTAAAGGGATACAAATACTTAGACATAAGAATTAAGACTTTTATTTTTATTCAATATCTCTAAATGAGAGCAAATTAATAAATTAATATGCTATATAACACAGCATGACTTTTTTCTTCCCAACTTTTTTTTTCCTTCCAAGGAAAGAAAATTCCCAAAGTTTATAACAAGAGAAATGGAAAACATGTACATAGAAGAGTTGCGGTCTTCAGTGAATTTGCTGATGGCAAATTTGGAAAGTCTTCCAGTGTCTAAAGGTGGGCCAGAATTTAAACTGCAGAAGTTAAAGCGATCACAAAATTCTGCATTCTTGGACATAGGAGATGAAAATGAGGTTCAGCTGTCAAAGTCTGATGTGGTCCTCTCCTTCACATTAGAGGTAATCACATATTTCACTGAACATTTGTTGACAGTTTAAATTACTAGAATGTCCAGAATGTCTATTTCTTGATATTTTTTGTTACCAGTCCTTCCTTATTCATTAAAAAATATATATTTTAAACTAGTAAATTATGCATTGTCTCTTTGATAATTAGGAGTTAGAGTTCATATGCATGATATTCTTTCCTCTTACAGCTGTAGCTACATTTCGTTCCACACAGCAACATGGGCAGTTGAATCTCCTACACAGCTGTAACTTTAAATGAATTCCAGAACATTAAGAACATAGGTACTTTGGAACATAATGATGAGACACGACGGTTGTCAAAAACTCGTTTGCAGAAGTTTACGAACAAGTTGTGTTTTCTCACTGAAAGCATTTAGAGAATAAACCAAATCAAAACTTCCTTATTGTTGGTCATAGTAGGCTGATTTTTATAATTTTTTTGCATTTTCTTCAAGAGACAAACTTGTATTTACTGAGGTTATGCAGGAAGTCTGCTCTGTAGGTATGTAGTCCCAGCCCACATCGAGCTCAATTCACTTCAAGAGGAAGACACTAATACAGTTAATTACTTAAACATATCTGAGGAAAGTGTCATTGGTCAGGTCCAATTCTGTACATGTAAATATCAGGAAATACTGATCTCTGTCTCTAGATAATAATACAATCAAAATATTTCCTGGTTGCATGGTATGGATTTGTCTGTCAGAAGATGCCACATATAAGTGCTATGCACTTGAAGCGGCTGCAGTTTGTGTAAGAAGTGTCTTACACAAATTGCAGGGTAATATTAAGTAATAAATATTTCAATTGTTAAATGTTTTAAACCAAACAAAAAGCATATATGTCTCTTAAACAATGTATATTCTCAAGCAAACAGTGCATCTTTTTTTTTTCTTGTAGTGTTGAAAATTCAGACCTAATTTTCTTTGTTGTGTCAAAAAAAGTTTAAATCTTTCATTTAAAAGAGAAATTACTTCTCCTGCCATATGCTACTTTAATATTACTAGCTAATAATGTAGGAGGCCAACAAAAATTTTGGAAGAGTAGTAGAATCGATCCACCTATCATTGTATACACCAAAAATTAATAGTTCATCCAGCATGTAAAACTGGTGTAGCTGAAGTATATGAGATGAAGTAATTTTATAATCCTTGTGCTGAATCCTGTAGCCTGCTGTCACATGTGCTGTTTCTACCTCAAGTGGACTGCAGAACCTAGAGTGATGCCATCAGTAGCAATAACAAAGAGTAGTTCTAAAGCACCTGAAAAGTACCCAAAAAAGCTTTTCAATAATATTTATATATATTTGTCTTCAAGAAAGTTTGCTCGGTGAGGGATGTAAAATGAAGAAAAACTCTCTCTGGGCTTCTAGACAGAAATATTAAGTATGTACTAAAAATTATGTGATATTTGGAAGGAAAACACCGAAAGATTGAAACAGTCATGAAATGAAAAGTGACAGTAAATGTGATTTCCAGTAAACTTGTTACTTGGAGCAGTTTTGGTCTGTTTACAACCCTGCCCACCAGAAATGTTAGATAGACTGTTAAGTTTGCAGAACTTAAGTTTTTTTGGTTGTTTCTTCCATTACTGATAGAGAAAACACAGAGGTTCTTCAGGGCTAATGATCTGCCTTTCATCATGGGCAACCAAAGAATTAAAGTGTTACTCTACAGGTAGCAGTTTTTAGTAGGGGAAATTTTCATTTTAAGCAAGTTGTTAACCACGTAAGTCAAGTTTCTTGTTTATGAAATATGTACATGTGTCTTATTCTTGGGAAGCCAAATCTCACTGACAATAATGGCAAAAGGAAGGAGCTGAACTGATATTCATTTAGACTGAAACATGGGAGAGCTGTTTTTTTTATGCAGATCAGAATGGGCAAATAACAAAAACTGATTGCATTTCCCTGGAGACAGAATACTTTATTTCTGAAAACAATGTTAGGTGATATATATACAATTTCATACTTCTTGAATAAGTACGGTAACCAGCAAAAGCCCCACTGAGAGTGGCTGCACAGGAATGAACAAGAAATCTATAATGTTAAAACATTAGTACAAAACAAACAAACCACCAAAAAACCACCTAACTGGGCAGGTGAAGTGTGGTGGGGGTTAATGCTGCCACTGCATTTCATTGTTAAGACAGACCAGCAAATTATTGTTTATAATGTTCTGGTGAGAATGGACCTTGTGCTAAAAGTGACAGTGACTATTTTTGCAAGTTGGATATTTCATCAATTAGCCTATGTGCAGAAACTTGTAAAATAAATAAAATATCAAAGCAGTAGCAGAACACTTAATTGCTTATGTTCTTCAGCTGTTGAACTGTTTAAGAAATAGACAAGTAATATTTAGAAAGCTGTTCATCAGCTAATGAGCTAGTTAACCAGCTAGTGACAGTTTCCTTCCTAATGAAATGCGTTTTTTTTTTCCATTCCTAGAATTCAGAAGTGCTAGCAAAGACAAATGTGCTGTGCAGTTAAATTGGAAATTCAAGGAAAAGAAATATCAACATAAAAAATTAAGAAACATGAAGTCCTACATTCAACAAGGACGTACGTTTGACATGTGCAAAGACCATATAGGCAGTGTTAGCTGGAAGGATCTCTTCTCAGTCTTCAAGTGATCATTGATCACTTTTATAGCTGTTTGAATTCCTGGACCACAAGCGATGGAGAAGAACAAAGATAATTACATCATTGTCCCTGAATTGCTGTAAAGCATAATAGGCAGTGTTGATAATTTATAGGTAATGTAAAAATGTTCTAAATGGTCAACGACTGTCACCTCACTGGAATTTTGCAAGACATCTAACAATTGCTGAGATTTTGGGAGTCGTAAAGTACAAGGGATTTTACAACTAAGGGTGAATCTGCCTTGACACAGTTCAATAAAAGTGAGCTGGCAAATATGCAAGTAGTTTGATAGCCAGGCATTTTAGTGGTTGCTTGCTGACCTAAGAAATCAATTGCTTCTAATGAGACCAGAAGTAGTCGTTACTTCTGTCACCTTTAAAACAATCAAACAAATACTGTGTTTTTGTTGTTGCTGTTCAGATGAGGACAGCTTCTCTGCTGATTAAATGGACAAAGTTTTTCACAGTTTCTTAGGCACAAATGGGGCTGAAAAGGAATGCAGCTTTTCTGAAGCAAGCATGGAAACTGGACTTTCTTTTCAAATCTTCTCTAAATTAGAAACATCTGGAGTGTAAAAATTCCAGTAGATTCACACTGTAACAAACTGAAAGGTGTATAAAAGACGCAGAGCAGTTGAAGTTAGACTGCATTTGGCTCTTCTGGACTATAACCGAGTAGTTCAGAGAAGTTGAAAAACTGTGGGATTTGCCAAATCCAGAATGTCCCTGGTGAGGAAATTTCTCAGGGCACAGCTGGTAGAGATGGCTTTTTTTTCCCATCTCTTCCCCCCACTTCTCCATATGCACACTGACTGCACCTGCCTGCAAGAAGTGAGCTGGGAGAAGAAAAAGTGGTAGGTAGTGGAGGAAAAATACTGAAGCTGATAGTGGTGCTCCCTGGTGCAACAGAGATGAGTTTCAAGGATTGCAACCTCCTTGGTCACAGCACCGTGATTAAATTTCCAAGACTTGGTCAGTTTGCTTGTCTCATTTAACAACTTCAGTAACTTTCTCTAAATACTTATTTGGATGACTGCTTTAAAGAGACACCTCCTTGTGCATCAACATTTAGGATTATATTTGGACATTGTTCTCAAATTCATCTACTAGCATTGAAATAATGGTTGAAGTGAGTTTCTGTCCAAGTAGAAACAGAGCAAAAATTGCCATACCTAGTGTATGTTGCTGAAAGTAGAAAAAGACAATATTTATTAAAACTTTTCTGTCTCCAAAAATTTGAGACAGTGAGGTGTTTTTTTGTTGTTTGTTTTTTTTGTTTTGTTTTGTTTTGGGCTTTCTGTGGCATTTAATACACAATAGCTGTGCTATGTAATCCTTTCTGAATTTTGAAGGATGAACTATTTGCTTTCTTCTCCTCAGATCGTTATAATGGAAGTGCAAGGTTTAAAGTCAGTCGCACCCAATCGGATTGTCTACTGCACTATGGAAGTGGAGGGGGGTGAGAAGCTTCAGACAGACCAGGCAGAAGCTTCCAGGCCACAGTAAGATGCTCTGTTGTTGCTGTGTACAACATCCTTTCCCTTCATATTGTGGGAGAACCTACCTGAATAGTTCTGCAATTTTTACTATTTAAGTTAGCACTACATTACATGAGTTTTTTCTGAGCTGTTACCTTAAATTATTTCTAAAAATTAAATTATAGGTAATATTTATGGTGAAGTAAGTATGAAGTGTAAGCACAGTCCAAAAAATATCACTGGATGTATGTGTGGGGAAGGGAGTTGCATGGAGTCTGCAGCATTGTATCCTCTGAAAACACAAACCTCTTGAAAGATGTTAGCCCGAGGTGATTTTATGTATTCTAGGTTAATGTGCAGGTGGCCTTGTGGAGTGTAACTTGTACAATTGGTGGAAAATCAATACTCAGTAATCAATCTTGACAAAGCTTACTCACCTGCTGAGCCTATTTCATTTTAAATTATAGGATCCACTTCTTCCAATTAATTTTTGAGGGAGGCAGTCAGCAAACTGACTTGGAGGGGAAAACATCATGCCATCTGTAGTTGAACCAGTCAGTGTGGCATAGAGGAAGAAAATTAGGTGTGTTTTTTTGTTGATTTGTTTGACCTACGCACTGACTTCAGACACTTTTCTCTCTGTTAAAACGTCATTTGGAATCTTTCGTAGATAACTTTCCAGACAGTGTGTTGGGGTTTTACTGGCACCATAGTGTGCCTTGTGAAAAACAATTTAGAAATTGCAGTTGTTACAGTATCTGAGAAAACTCCTTAAACTGAATTGGAATGATAGCTTCTATTCCATTCAGACCACAAATACGGATTTGTGATAGGCAAAATTATAAGCACAGCATTTATGTGCCTCTTCTGGGTCTGGGGAGAGGAGAAGTAGAAGGATATATTATTTGTTATACTCTATCCTAGCCGTAGAGTTGCAGCAAATTTCCCAGACAAGTAAGCCAGCAGCCTGCTATAGTAACATATTCAGATGAGCTTTGAAGAACTCCAAGGAGGTGGAACAAGATGTAAAATACCGTTGACACACTCCCTGGCTTCTCCAGCTCAGTCATATCATTTGCATGTGGTACATGTGGAACTTCTAAAAGAAATGGCAGTGTAAAAGACATACGGATATATGTGCTGAATTAAGGTCATGTGTGGGTATGCAGCATCCCCTGCTCATCTGTTGACCTGTTGGGGCATTCTCTAGTGGCTTGGGGTCCCATGTGAGCTGTATGGATTTGTCATCTCCAAGCTCTGCTTCTCTTCAAACTCAGAGTTGCTCTTGTGCTCTTCCCTGGAATGAGCACATATAACATTTGCCTACTGCCAGTCAAGACTACCTTTTCTTCTGAAAGTGTCTGTCTTTTTTTCCTCACCCTTGAACTTGTCAGCTTTTGTTTTAAAGACTTCATTAACCTCTGGTGTCATTGGTGTGGGTCTTCAGACTTCCCTAAATCAGATAGAATACAAAGATCCTTGAGTCTTAGGCAAAGTCATTCTATTTCCAGAATACAGTTTTGTAGATGTTAAGGATTTTGTTTTCTTCAAGCTATTTCCAGATGCAGCAGACAAAATATGTCAGGGATGGTTCATGAACACTTCATGGTTGACTTATTATATATTAGGGCTGCAGGTAAAGGTGAAGGTTGTAAAACCAATCAGAAAGTATATTTTGTGTATAAGATACGTCCCCTAAAAGTTAACAACTAAGTCAAAGGAGAAACTTTATCAAAAGGAAGTTCTGGAATAGATGGAATCAATATGAGATCAACTGGAGTATTTGTAGGAAAGATGGTAAGGTTGGGACCTGCTATGAGCTTGTAAACTGATTTAGAGGATTTCAGGCTCAATATGTAAGAGTTGAATATGTATGAGTATTTGAATACAGAAGAATACAGAATTTATTTGCACTTGAATACAGGAGACAGGTTATAGGCTATTCCATAAGTGCTGTTGTATGAGTAAGTTTCATATAGGTTTTTATAGGAAAAAAATGCATCTTTAGGAAGTGGAGGATTGTGAGATGCCCTGAACTGTTCATTGGAAGAACAGGAGTGGGAGTTACCTGTGCTATTGACCTGCTATCCTACAAAACATTTTGACTTGAAAGGCCAATGACTCTTAGAATAGCATAAGAACTAGATAGATTTTGAGTCATAGTGTTTTCCATTGCTGGCAAGCATAATTATGAGACTCTGGCATACAGTACACTTACGAGTATACAGGGAGATGTAGTTTTTGAGTATATATTGAGATGGAGTTTGAGGCAACACAAGAGGATATTAAATTAGGCAAGCATGAAATTAGCAAATTATGGGCAAACAGTAAAGAAGATGGAGGAAGCTGCCCATGGAATTGGAGGTCCGTTATTCCAGTTTCATTTTTTAGTTACAGCCGAACAAGGTTTACTTGACAGCAGCCATATTGCTTTTTTTGTTGATGGCAAAGGGAACTAAGGGTCTTGGCAGAGATTAATCAGGAAATTGCACAGGTGAGAGAGAGCCTAGAAAATATTGTTATAGGTAGGGAGGGGTCCCAAGTTTCAGAAGGTGTCTTTCTTCTCTACCACAGACCGTTTCCAGTCCTTCTAAGATCTTTCTTCCCTTTATGTCCTCATACCTCATCTTAAGCAGTTGTCTACCTCCACTTTCCCCCCTGCTTCTTCCAGCACTCATCACAGTTCTCTTGTAGGGATGTGCCAGGCGGGTAGGAAGGGATGGATGAAGGGATGGATGTTCTCCTGCAATTAGGAAGGATGGGAACAGGTGGAAACTGAAGCAATTTTCTGCTCCTGTTGATGTTAGTAATGTTATTGCTTCTGCCTTCTTTTCCCCTTAGTCCTTCGGCAGCAATGGGGAAAGTTGCCTAAGTAGAGGCCAGTGACCAGCCGGGCCAGAAAAGCCAATCTGTCTCATTTCTGATATAGAAAAATGAAGCTGTCTGCTGCCCTAGGGTACTGCCTATCTTGCCTGCTGCTGGAGCTGGCTCCTTACTGGGATAATTTGCAGTACCGTCATTCTGATATAAAGAAAAACAATCAGTGAGGCTGGAGGAGAAAACACAAAATTCATTGTGAAAAGAAACTGAGAACTGAGAAGAGCTATAGTTCATCTTGGCTCTTCAGATCACAAGCAGTAACATATTTGCACTGACAGATCCCAGATAAAGGAGAACATAACTTCAGATTTTATATAGTATGTGCAGCTAGAAAAGGGTAGCAAATCTCTTGTACTAAGAGTCGAATGAAACGGTGATGGAAAATGAATTTTTCACCAGCCTGGGGAGACTTCTGGCAAGAGCTACGAGTCATGTGCTTGTTGTCACAGGCATTTTCTGTAGCTGCTTTATAGTTTTGAACTGGTAGATACATTTGTGAAGAGAAGCAGTGTAAAGAAGTATTTATGCCTGTTTTTTTTTTTTCTTTTTTTTTTTTTCATTTGTAAAACATTAGTGTACAAACAGCAATGCTACTAGTCAGAAGTTTTGACAGTGAAAAGGAGAAAACTGGGTGCTCAGACAAGTGCTTCAAAATGGAGTGCAAACCAATGTGACCTCAGAGTGGAGATTAATAGAAGCATGATTCAAGTAGAGACTGAATTGAAGATTTATTTGCTATTCCAAAATGCTGAATATTTCACTCAATGATTTTTTAGAGTATGTATTTAAGTATTCTTCTAAATCCTTGAATGCTTCCATGAGAGTAATAAGGAAATTAGAAAAAAGGTTTGCTCTTCAAGGTGAAAGACTTAGCTAGAGTCCCAGAGAAAAGAGCATAGTTTTATCCTAACAGTTTAGCAGGAAGAAATATTTTCTGGTTTCTTATTGCTTTTAACTCCTGTCTGCTATCTGTCTCTTTGAAAAATAAATTATGAGCTTGTACTGAAGTGCTTCATACAATTATTTTCTTCTTTAACAAGCTAAATTAATCTGATTATATCTATGCTACTGAGTAGTTAATGGTCATTCTAAAATGCAAATGGTATAAAACAATATGGTTTTTCTGAGCTTAAGTCTTGGATAATTTGACAAACAGTTACACAGCTTCACATGCAAACTGTATAAAAAATTTATTACTGCCTGTGAAATACTTCTTCATTCCTCCCAACTGTTTCCTGCCTTTTAGCCCTGCTGAAAATCCTTCCAACATAGACTGTGACCTTTTCTGCCAGAGATCAGTAGCAGAGCCTTTAGAGGACCCCCTTCAGCTGTAGGATGCTTTGCATAACTTTGTTGCTGTGGAGCCACAGGGGACATCTTGCAAAATCCACTGCGAATTTCATTTTTCAAATGTTACTGATGTGACTTAGTTTTTAGTCGTGTGGAGTCTGGTGTCCACATGTTTTCTTATCATTGATTTTATTCATTCTGAATATTAAATAATGTGGTGTCTTGAAAGTGTCATCTTTTGGATATGTATGATCATGCCTAAAGATAAAAATTGGGAACGTGCTATGTTTTATCACTACAGGTGATATTCTGCTGTCAGATATTGATTAAATAGAAAAAGATAATATGTTACATGATGAGAACATTTTGATGCAACCAGCTTATTCTTCGTGTAAACAAGACAAATGAGATGACCATATTTTGCTGCCAGTGACTGCATAACCTTGTAAAGATGTCTATTATATTAGAAGGGAAGAATGTGAAGAATGCATGATTAAATATCTGACCAAGATAGGCAGGGAACCACAGTCAAGACGGCACAAATAAAATAAATGGTGCTCGCTTTATTTTTATGCAATATTCTACCATCATTAATTCCATAAAGTATTTGAAGTATGACAGTACTTGCAGACACGTAATCAAAGATTATTTAACAAAGATTACACAGAAGTGTTTAAAAATAAACAAAAAATAAGCTACAACAACAACAACAAAAAGAAAAAAATGGTCTTAACTTCTAAAATGTAGAACTTCCTAGAATGACATGGTTGCTCATGAAAAAAAAAGTAATGTTTGATAATATGGCTTAAGATGAAGTTTCTGAGGAGGAAAAAGTAGACATCATTTATAACCTGTGACAATCACATTTGAAGCATCAGCTAGTTTGTTTTTTTTCTTTATTATAGCCCCTGCAACTTTCTAATTTTTATTTTTGGTTAAGAGAAACAAAGACATGACCATGTTGGTAACTAACTTGTGGTTGCATGACATAGATATACAGTATTTAAGGAAAAGATAAGGTACACATTTTTTCATCTGCTGTTTGTCTGTGCCTCATGCAACTGCATAAATATGATTATATTTCATCAGTAATACTTTAATTATACTGTTATTAGTACTGTTCAGCAATCATTCCATATAATATTTATAGATGTAGTAATACATATTATTGCTTTTGCACTGGAGGAAAGGTATAATGAAACAGTTATTTCTGTGAATGAAGCAGCCTCATATTGTTTGGGGTCTGGAACATAAAACTAGAGACTAAATATAGGAAGAAACAAGGGAGAGAAACACAAGTATTTACTAATCAGAGAGGCAGTAATCATAATGTTCTCTTGCTGGCAAGCCAACCAATTCTTCTAAGGGTGTGGTTGTGTTTTTTTCCAGTTATTTTTCTGGGTGATTTTTTTTTTTTTTAATGAGTATCTTTGCACATGGAATTTTTACAGAGGGATAATGAGATTGCAGTTTCATAGTTCCTGATCTAATGATGCTTAGCTTGTTTTTCATATACTTTCTGTTATGCCTTCTAAATTGTCTTTAGGATTTAGCTCCTTAAACAGTGTCTTTTACTTGATGGATTTCAACTGTACTTTTGACTATTACGTCTGAATTTTTTTTATTTTTTTTATTTTTTTAAATTACGAATAAGTGCAGTGAAATCCAAAGCTCATTTTGCAGAGGATAACAAAATGGAATTATTCAGTATAATTTGGCATCCAAACTTTTCCTCTTTAAAACATAAATGCATCTTACACATCATCTGCAAAAATGAGTCTGTGTATCAGAGGCTCTGTGTGTTAATAGTAAGATTATTTCAAAGGCTAAAGCATGAGACATAATTTCTAATTACGTTGACGTGGATAATGTAGAAAACTTGGCTAAGATGAGCGTGATCTTTTAGTAAATATTATGGAATTTTAGGGAAGGCAGAAGGTTAAAGATCATGACAGGAAACAAGGTGTATCTGCTTTCATAAGCCATGTCTGAATGAGTTGCATACTGATTCTTATCATTTGCTCAGAAATTCATCCCTCTATCTTTAAAGGATAAATTCCGTCATGGCTTTTATCTTGTCATATATTAGTAAGTCTTTCTTCTTTGGATTGTCACGATTGGAGCAATTCACAAAATAGTATGGAAGAAATTACCTTGTAAAAAAAATGGGTGCTAAGATCAAATACCATATTATGACTGTCCAGTATCCAACCGTGAAGAGGAAAAACAAAATTGCCAATAGGAAATTATCTGATGTTTTCTTGGTTCTGCAAGGGAAAAAATGGAAGAGAAAAATGCACATTTATCCCAGCCTGTGTTCTGGATTAATGATGGAAGAGTTTCACAAAAGGAATATGGATTCAGCTGAAAATTTACATGACAATTTTATCCAGTTATTCTTGATGCCTGATCAATTGCTTGCTCCTTTTAAGAAAGGAAATAATACCTAATCAGCTCAAGAATAAAGAGCAGTATGATATCCACAAGAAAAAGAAATGGGGTTTCTAAAAAAAATTCTGTACTATGTTCTATCATTGATTACTATTTTATATTGTCTAAGCAATTTTCCCCTCACTTGTTACAGAGAAATAGGAATTTTCTACAGGCTTTTAGTCTTGAAAGATATTTTAAACTTGGCTGGATAATAACCTGAGCAGCCTGATCTAATTGCCCTTGTGCTGAGCAAGGCTTGAACTAGATGACCTCCAGAGGTTTCTTCCAGCCTAAATGTTGCTTGGATTGTATGATTAACCCTCAAAATATTTTCTTGTAGTCCTGTTTACCTAAGGGACTTGAGAAAATCAGTGTTGTTAGAAGGGAATATTCACAGATCTAGCACAACAAGTGTGGTGTGGAATAAATTGGGATGAGAGGAGGAAGGAGGTAATTTAAGTTGGTTGTAATATCTACTCCATTTGGATAGCTAGCAATAAACATAATCCTCCTGCCACCAGGACATATCTTTTAATTTTATTCTCAGTCTTTTGATTGTTCTGGCTGAATCCTGGTTGTTGTTCTGCTTCTGTGTGCTGAGCATGCTAATAAGGGACTGAAAGCAACCAGTATTTCTGCCCTAGTGTGACATTTGCACCTCTGAAGACTGTGTCTTTGGTGCACTGCTTTGTGCTGCAGCGCTGAACCTAGGTAGAAAGCCGGTGAGATGAGTGTATCACAAGTAGGTTCTCCTTGTGGAGTGAGGATATTAACCCTCCTCTTCTAGTCTCATCACTGGAGAGTGTGTAATTACATGAGATATCTCTTCTTTGATACAATAATAAACTTATAATCTTCATTTTTTTTTTAAATTCTTCATCCCAAACCCTTTCTCAGATTCCATTAAAATTATGACTTTTAGACAAAAACTGACACTTTGGGGGATGAGGGTGGGAGGAAGAAAAGCCAAAAATCTAACAAAACCAAGTGCTTGGTAGAATATCAACATCTACTCAAGCATAGCATCATGACTGTGATGAACTTTTGGGGGATGACAGTCTCCTTTTAAAATGTAAAAAATGCCTTGCAAGCCCAATATCATCTTTATGTTCTATTTTGTAGTGCATTTTGGGAACCTTGGGGTTCAAAGATGAATGTCCTGCCGTTATCACCTTCACAATAACAATTAAGGTTTGGAGAAAGACTATTTACTCGCTGCTTAATGCACATGATATATCTGTTTCTAGCCTTGTTCCCACCTGATCCAAAGCAAATGGGACTAATATTTTACAGACAGGCATAAGCTTTCTCTAACATTGCACTAAAGCATCCATAGATGCTTTAAACTGGAAGGCATTTAGCTGTGAATACTGTGGTGTTGAGCCTAAGCCAAGTTCTGCTTAGAATGAAAATACAGTGGATCAGGCTAAGTGTCATACTAACATAACTACATGGTCTCAGGCTGAGTCAAAGCGATGGCAAAGGCAACTTGCATCTGCCTACAAGTAACACATGGAGGGATGGAGGTCTGTCAAAAAATAAATAAATAAATAAAAGGTAGGGGAGGAACAGATTACTTCAAAATTTTACCATAAATTCTAGTTGCCTCCTGGAATACTCTGGTAGAGTAGATCTGAAGTTTGACACTTGGTCATCTTTGCCTGCCTCATCTCTGGAAAACTGAATTAATGGAACTTTTTTTTTTTTTTTTTTTTTTTTTTTTTTTTTTTTTCCTGGGCAATCATTAGTGTGAAAAAAGTTCCTTTGGATTTTTGTAAACTTTGATATGATCAGAATTTCCCATTTTACATTTTCAAAATATACCTTTTTCTATCTTGATTTGAAACGACTTTTCAAATTTTTGCTTGTACTCATTGCAAACTATTACTATGGGTATGTTGAAAATAATTTCTAAACATTTGACCAAATGAAGTGTTTAAATTGGAACAGATTGTATGTTTTTGTTCAGTTTTGGTTTGTTGTTTTGGGTGAAGAGAAAATTAAGGAAAATTACTTTAAAGAAAGAAGTTTAGCAATTTGCTTTTTATCCCCATTCAGTTTAAGAATACTTTGTATGTCTCAAATCTTCATGACAGAGAACATTTTTTCACCTCAATTTGAGAAGATTCTTCTTTCCTGTCACTTTGCTAGCATGTGCATGGATTCTCAGAGGTAATGGTGTCAAGAGCTCTAATACTCTGAGAACGGAAAGTAGTCCACTGAACAGACATAGAAATAAAATTTATAGATCTTGAAATTTCTAAGTAACTACTTAGCATGTAAGGTGTGAGTCTACAGGTTAATACGCCTCCTTGAAAGCAGTGCCAGCAGATTGAGAGTAGGAAGACAGCAGAAACAGAGGCAGAACAATGTGGACAGTAGATAAGAACAGAAGGAAGCAGAAAGAGAAGTAAAAGGGGGTTCAGAATAAAATATAAGTGGTGTCACACCAGATGGAATACTGAATTTTTCTGATTTGATTCCTCTGTCTTCCCTGGTAGATTGTGCAGGCTCAGATAGGTCAGTCTATTTTGTGATTTGTTTTCCCACATCGCTATACTGAGATGACAATATCTATCTGCTTCATCAATGTACTTGTCAGTGTATCAACATCTGTGCAACGTTTTGAAGTTTTAAAGTGACACACAAACACTAAAGAACATCAAAAAAATAAGGGTTTGCAACTTCTAGCAGCGTTGTGATGGATCCATAATTTGCTGTTTCAAGACAAAAGTAAAGTAAATATCTTTACTTTTAGAAACTTAGAAACGTATAGAAACGTATAGAAACTTTGACAACAAATGGTCATGCCTTGCTTTTATGTCCATCACCAGCCCCTAGCTGGTTTAGAAACTCAGTGGGAGACAGGAACTATTGCCTCTCGTGAATTCATCTCACCAATATGCAGCAGTGGTTCCCAGCACCCAGCAGTGTGTCAGTCTTGTTGCATACCCTTGAAAATCTTCACTCTGACTAGTCTTGGTTGCCTGTGCTGAAAGTGAGATCGAAAAGCAAGACTGAGTAATAATTTATTCATAGTTTGATGTTTGTGATAAAAATAATTGTCATAATAGCATTCAGTAGATAGTGTTAGAGTGCAGTGTTTCCATTTTTCAGTGTAGAAGGCCTAAGTGAGTGCTTTTACTTTGTTGCTTATTATGCATTGAGCTCGTCTCTGTTTTTCTTTTTGGTTATGTATTAGACAATTTTTCACTTTAAAGAAAAAATGTCAATTTTGTAAATTTACTTTTTGCAGGTAAATTTATTCAATTATTAGTATTGTTCTATGTTTAAAAGAAATATGTGATATTAAGTGTTTAGGTTATTAGCTCTGTGATAAATTCTTAGTAATTTTTAGCTCTGTTAATTCCCTTAATTCCCTTATTTAAAACAGTTATTATTTTTTCCAAAAACAAAAAAATCCCAGATAATCAGATTTGTATTTAAATATTTTTACTTTTGTGATACTCTAGTTGTGTAGAGGTGGCTTACAGTATAGCATATTCATAATAAACAACATATCCTTGCTGTTGCCAAAATAAGGACCAGATTTGGAGCTTTCGGCTCTTCAGAGCAAAGTTTCAGAGAGTGATTGTCAATGTTTTGTAATGGAATCAGCCTAAAAGCCTTGGATGTGGTGGCTGCTGCTGGAGGAAGAGTCAAGGAGGAAGTAGGGACTTTCTGGTGTTAGAGAGGCAGAAGTAACTGTTACTACTCCAAGGAACAGGAGAGGTCCAGCTAATGTGGGTAGGATGGTAAAGGCTGGACTTGCATACTGGACACACTGAAGTTAAACTGTTTTTCTGGTGTAGGCATATTTAAGGAAATAGCTTAAAAATAGTTTAAAGGGGTGTGTGTAGAACCTTGTTTAGGTGAAATCAAAGATGACACTTGAAGGTATATGACTTTCCATCCTGAGACCAAAATGTCATTTTTTTTCCCCTGTATTTCCCCCTTCCTTCTGTCATCCATCTCTCCAGAACAAGTTATTTTTCTCATATCCATATTTTATAGTTTTAGGAGGATTTTAATGGGAACCTCAGGGTTAAAACCATTGCAGGAGTAGTGCTCCTTCGCGAGCTGACAGCTTTAAGAGTATTTATGGAATGCATCACAGTTTCTCTACTGGGGATTGTAAAACAATGAACCTGTACTTCTCAACAAGATTTTTCTATAAAATTGTGGAATCACAGTAACACAGGGAAGAACAGACTTGAGACATATAAAAGATTAGTTATGAATGTCTAAGATACTTGGCAAAGCCCATGGATTATTTTGCCTGAGCAAGAGGGTCATTTGAGCCTGTACTGTAAAAGGACATTGTGATTTGTTTAGAACCTGCTTAATGCATTGCCTTTCAGCTGCAACTTAATGTGCTGGCTCTGATGCTGGAAATTATGCTCCTCGCACTTCCATCAAAATAAATGAGTAATTTTGAAGTAAAGAAATAAGAACAGGTAGATTATTTTTTTCCAAGAATATAGCAAGTCATCAGCAAGTAAGTATGCTGATGACACAAAGCTGGGAGGAGTGGCTGACACACCAGAAGGCTGTGCTGCCATTCAGCGAGACCTGGACTGGCTGGAGAGATGGGCAGGAAGAAACCAGATGCGGTTTAATAAGAGCAAGTGTAGAGTCCTGTACCTGGGAAGGAACAACCAGAAGTATCAGTACAGGCTGGGGGACAAGCTGCTGGAGAGGAGCTCTGCGGAGAAGGAACTGGGGTCCTGGTGGACGACAGGTTGACCATGAGCCAGCAGTGTGCCCTGGTGGCCAAGAGGGCCAATGGGATCCTGACGTGCATTAAAAGGAGCGTGGCCAGCAGGTCAAGGGAGGTGATCCTCCCCCTCTACTCTGCCCTGGTCAGGCCTCACCTGGAGTACGGTGTCCAGTTCTGGGCTCCCCTGTACAAAAAAGACAGGGATCTCCTGGAAAGAGTGCAGCGGAGGGCCACAAAGATGACACAGGGCCTGGAGCATCTTCCCTATGAAGAAAGGCTGAGAGACCTGGGTCTGTTCAGCCTGGAGAAGAGGAGACTGAGAGGGGATCTTATCAATGTCTACAAATATCTGAGGGGTGGGAAACAGAAGGATGTAGCTAACCTCTTCTCAGTGGTTTGTGGGGATAGGACAAGGGGCAACGGCCGCAAAATAGAACACAGGAAAGTCTGCACCGACATGCGAAAGAACTTCACAGTGAGGGTGACGGAGCACTGGAACAGACTGCCTAGAGAGGTTGTGGAGTCTCCTTCTCTGGAGATATTCAAGGCCCGTCTGGACGCTACCTGGGCAGCCTGCTCTGAGGATCCTGCTTTGCAGGGGGGGTTGGACCCGATGATCTTTTGAGGTCCCTTCCAGCCCCTACAGTTCTGTGATTCTGTGATATGCAATCTGAATCACATCATAGGAATTACAGAATGGTAAAAATACACAAACTCTTCTCCTTGTGGTTTCAAATGTGGACATGAAATCCCACTGATGTAAAGGAGAATATATACGTATATATACAATGATTAAAACAATCATTGTGTTGCATATAAGAAATACTCATTACTGTGTTAAATCTTTG
Organism: Oxyura jamaicensis; assembly: GCF_011077185.1. NCBI lineage: Eukaryota > Metazoa > Chordata > Aves > Anseriformes > Anatidae > Oxyura > Oxyura jamaicensis. The sequence goes on from NC_048893.1 coordinate 23,468,222, forward strand.
ATGCTATATAATAAAGTTCTGTCAGTTGTGCAGTAACATTTCAAAGTCCTTTTTCAAAAACTTCCATGAAAAAGATAGGCTGGAATGTTTGTGTAATATTCTAAGCTGTGTGAAAGATAAATAAACATGTTGTTGGGTTATATGAGACAGCTGTTAGCATTAAAGACATGATTTCTAGTGTAGCATCCTGGTGTCAGTCATTGCCAAATAGATAGGTATTTCTTTGCTGATACGAGAAAAGGAAATGTGTACAATATTTCTCCAATTTTTAGTGTTGAAGAAGAACAAGCAGCAATTAGTACCAACTAATATTCTCGTTGGGACTCCCATATAAAAAAAAAAAAAAAAGGAATCAGATAAGTATGGATTTAACTCTATTTTTATTTGGCTGAATGGACCTTCCTCATCAAATTAAAGATTTATTGTCAGATCGCTGCAGGGTGACTTGCAGTGCTGGCACAGCTGCCTCTTTGCTCTCTCACATTTTCTCTCTCTGTATACATGCAGTTGTAGCTGGTGATGTACAGGCACTTTGTAAACTCCACGTTCACATGAATAACAGAATACCACTAATACTCACAGGATACTTTCTAACAACGGAATGTTTATTGGACCTGAATAATTGGACCTGAATTGGACCTGGTGTTTTGATCTAAATTAAAGTATCAGTGAAGTCAGATGTACCAGGGAGGTGCTGGGGTTCTCCGTTCCACCTTTCTGTTTCCTGACCTTTCGGCTCACCACTTGCAATGTGAGTACAGTTTCTGACCAGAAGATTATGCATACCTATTTTTCTACACCTATGGTATGTTTCCAGACAATACAGAAACAACCAAGTTGATACAGATTCTTGAAGCAGTAGAGACGTGGGCTTGTTTTGAAGACCTGGATATTGTATTTCTAGCTCCAAGACAACACAGAGGAAGAAGTGCTGGCAGATCTCCACTGCCCCATGGAGCAGTCTGCTGCTGACAAACTGGCTTCAGTGGGTTGTCTTGCTCATTCCAACTCAGTAGCATGTCCCTCTATGGATAGGGAATAAAAGAGCTGCTCAAGAAGACGTCACAACATGATTTAATGAAGGATGAAGAAATATTTTGAGGTAGATTTATGCAGTAAGTTTAAACCATGAATCAAACCTGAAAAGGAGGCACCAAGGAGACCAAAATTTTCTGGTTTTGGTTTCAAATAGGCAAAAGGAGATGAAATTTAAATTGCGAGGAAAATCAGATCCTGATGGTGTAAAATTCTTTATATTTGATGTTTTGTCAGAGAGAAAATGTTCCAATAAGGAGTGCTAAAACAATTTTTTAGATGTTTGCCTAGAACAATACATTTTATAATATTCACTCCCATGTAAGACTGGAGATTTAAGGTCTCATAAAGAAAAGTTTTGACTAACAGAGACTGTGATTAGAGTGAAAAACCTGAGATAAATTTGCTGCTATTTCCAATATACAGAATGTGCTCTGAAATGAAGTAGAAAAATAAATTTGCTTGGAGTGTGTTCTGTGACACAGTGATAAGTCTTCACCTGAAATAAACATCCAGCGCCTTGCTGAGAGTAGGATTATCCAGGCTACTTTTGCAGTGAAAGGCAATGATCTTTGATAAAGGGCTCTGTCACTAATTATGTTATCTGCCCCATGTAGCTCTGACACCAGCAATGAAAAAAAAGAATGTGATCATCATTAAAGATGATCAATCAAATAATTCAAATTAGTACAGAAAAGAGAATAAGTAGATGAAACAGGAAAAATGATGAATACAAAGGAAAATAATGTAGCAAAATCAGAGTCTGAAAAGGTAGGATTTTTTTTAGCCTTAAAGTTGGTGTTTTTTAGAAGTCTAAAATGCTGTGCATGTGGTGCAGCTGACAATGCAGTGGGAGACACAGCATTTAGTGCTGAAATTATTGCATCTTCTGGTTATTTTTCTACTAGCAAGATTTAAAAACAAAACAAAAATGAAGAGCAGACAATAATGGGAAGGTTTGTAACTTAATATGAATACCAAATGAAATCCGCACTGGCACTGTTTGACAAGTTTTGTCAGACACTTCCCATGTTGTCACATCTAGCCCCAAAATCATGCACATAAGTAAAAATCATTGGACAGATGGCTTCTCTGAATCTGTGAAAGTGGCTAGTTTGTTGTTACCATCACTTTCTGGGAATTTGGTAGTAAAAGTAAATGCTAGTATATATATAAAAGTATTATATTTTTCTATTGCATTAAGAATAATTAAAAAAATATTAAAAATATACTTCTTGTTAGAAATAACAGTTTCAGAAATTAGGCAGATTAATTTGCTTGTACTTTGTATCACTCTTCTACAATTCAGCATCTGCATAATTGAGCAAGCTTAAGTGACCTGCAAAATAATTTGTCTCAAATGAGATCAAAACGGCACGTTCAATTTCCATCTTTTCTGTTTTCACAGAAAGCCAGGTTGTAACATACAGGCTTACCTTCTCCTCTGTATGAAAATTTAAGTCAACTGCAGGATTTATTTTCTTACAGGAAATGTTTTGCTGTTGTTGCAATTGAAAAGTAAAATACAAAGAAAAGCACTTTTCTTCATCCTGTGCTTAAATTCTGAGGGCACATTGTTGGTTCTTATTGAAAAAGTTTTAAAGGTATTCAGTTAAACCACTGATAAGTTATTCAGTCATACAAATTACAATGTCCTTCTCCAGGAAGATATCAGGGTGCAATTCTTACCTTAAAAGAAAAATAACTATTTACTTGCCTGTACTTTGTGGCTTGGCTTTTAAAGGAAATGTTCCACAATACCAACTCCAATGAGATGAAGCAGAAGTGAAAACAGGAGAATTTAATGTTTCAATTGTTATCAATAAACATATTTGATAGAATACAAATGTGTTTTGGAAGAAAAATGTTAAATTTTTGAGAAACCAAGTGGATATAGTTATATTAGCACATAGGATGTATGAATTGAAATCAGAAATCTCAGTAATGGTGATCAAGATTCAGATCATGGTAATTACTGTTTAGATATTAATTCCATGAATTTTTAGGAACTAATAACTCCTAACCCATTCTTCACCATTAAACTTTACAGCTTCCTTTTTTATATTCCATATAGTTATGGAATCAATAGCCAAAAATATGGAAAAGGTTGAAATAATTTTACAATAGAAATTTCAAGTCATTCAATAAATTTGTGTTTATGGTCTTGGAAGGCTATATTTATGATCTTGGTGTTATGTAGTATTGAAGAAATTTACCTGCACAGTTAGTCATGGATAATGATAGGACAGTAGCTTCTCTGTAGTTACTGTTTGCAAATACATGATAGGGTAATCTTAAGCTGGTCTGTACACTGAAAATCTGATAGCTCTTTTTAGCTTTTCAGGTATAGAAGCTGGAAGCATGATATTCTATTTTAATGGAACTTGGTTAAAATGAAGTACTTAATAAAGAGTAAAAATAAATTGATAGCATGATGAGATATCATAAAAGAAAATAAGCAGGGGGGAAAAAAAGTTGAAAACTGTCAAATCTTGAGTACCAGTATTATTTGATTTCAGAACAGTTAAGTGTATGGCAAAATAGGTTAGCTTGTGTAGGCAGACATATTTTACTCACTCCATCCCTTATTTTGGATCACCATTAGTGAATGTTGAATACCTCATATCTTGCTATATTCATGGCACAAACTTTACAGCAGTGTTTTATTTTGAACAAGACAAAAGTTTATTAGTGGATGCTGGTGATGCAAAATACAGATCACCTAGACAGCAAGGCCATTCTTATTACTATGTTTCATTCTATATTGACAAAACAGAAAAATGCAAATTGTGAATTGTTATTACAAGCAGCATTCGTGTGAGCTAGCCTGAAGATGGGGTTTTAATATTTTACATTTTGCTTACGCTATAGTGTCTGTCTTCTGCTTCATGCTCCATCGATGACTGATGCATTAATAACATGCATAATAACATAATAATGTTCTTTTTGATGTACAGCATGTAGATATGCTCAGTTTCTGTTTGGAGTACTGAATCTCTTTCAGTACTTATCCTATTCTTATTCTTGGAAGAAGCAGACTAAAATGTTACCACTTGTATTTTGGGTGCTTTCTCCCAAGTTCTGATTTCAAATGGTATGAAAAAGGATACCTGTGCAAAGCTCCAACCGAACAGTGCTTAGATTCTCGTAATCCACAGGGAATCATAAGGGAGATGAGCTATGAGCCTCGTATAAGTTTTCTGTGATATTGGCAGCTAAGATGTATATCATATCCCTACAGGTAAGCCATAAGGCTAAAGAATACAGTCTTGGAATTGCCTTTTCCAACAGAACATGATTCCTCTAGTCCTCATTCTTGAGGAATGCTGTTCAAGTCTAGGCAGTAGAAGTCTGTGAGCACCTGCTTTATCAGGTAATTCACTTCCAAAGACAAGGTCATAAGAAGCTATGAGACTTAGCTGAAGTCCTGATCAGCAAAGACCATGGAGATTAGTGCATGGAATATTTCCACCATGAACACTAAGCTTTGGGAACTGATCCAGACCATTGCTTTTCAGGCAAGGACTTCCATTCCCTGCTGTAGATGGAAAAAAGGTGTGGGAAAAGGATGTCAGTCAAAGACAGTGATCATATCTCATGTTAAAGATGATGATTCTTCTGATTTCTTTACTTCTGTCTGTGAGTTAATAGTAGCACTAAATCTTTGTAGAGAAGTTATTTTGTTCTGTTTTGTTTTGTTTTGTTTTTAATAGCAAAGAGTTTGTCCTAATTATTTAAGTGATCGTATCCATTGCAGTGTGCACAGTTCCAGGCTTCTGGGAGCTCAGAGACAAATACATCCTTGTGCCCCCTCTCTTGAGAGTGCAGCTAACAACGTGTTTAGATCGTGTTTGAGATTGCAGTGCAGTATTCTTCCTGGGTAGTGAGATCTGGGGGGAGACTGAAGATAAGAGAATTGTATCTTTTATGAAAGTGCTTTCTCTTTGGAAATCTCATTTCTGTATTGTGACAAAACCTAACCCCTGGGACTGCCTCTGGGAAGAGCAGCAATGCTAGGCATTATCTTGTCCTGCCAGTACAGCATCTATCATCAATCACAAAACAGGTTTTCTTCCTCTGAGGAAGGTAATTTCTTGACAGAATCCCTGTTTCAATTTTTCAATTAGTGCTTTGGCTGAGGCTGAGGCTACGTCCACCACAGACAGAGACACAAAGAGAGAGCATTTGTCCAACCCAAGCAAAGCAAAGACAGAATAGATAGAACAGGAGATTTGGTAAACTTTCAGCGAACCTCAAGTCTGTAGTTCAGCCACCTGTTCAGCCACACTGCTTTATGCAGACCACTTTCTTAAGACTTCTTGGTTTCTGTTATATATTACTTTATAGGTTTTGTCTTGAAATCTGTAATTTATGTTAGTTGAAAGATTCTTTTTCCTATTAAGATCCCTTTTGCGGAGGATTACAACTGTATGTTCATTTTCCAGAATGGAGAGACCATGTAAATTATTCTTGAAAGTAAAATTAAAATATTGCTTTTTGTAAATCAGGTCTTCTAAGGTTTGAGCTTGTGTGATTTTATAGAGTATACTCTTACAGTCACCTATTTCTTTATTTGATCAGTTTCTGATGATCACAATAACTTAAGCAGTGGAAAAACAAATGAAGAGAAATTGAAACTATGTTTACTTTTTGCATTTTGTTTGTGCCTACCAGCATAATCAAAATCAGTATGATCAATGCAATGAGTGCTGTGCAACTCTCTAGGAAAATGGAATACCATCTTGGAGGAAGTAGCAATATAATTAGTATAGTTTTTTTTTTTTTTTTTTTTTTTTTCTTTCTTTCTTTTTTGGTATCCCTGGCACACAGAGAGGGGAAAGCACTGACAAACCGACTGAGATTAAAGGTTTCCAGCTAGAAGTTTGTCTACCTAATTTAGCTTCTCCAAAAACAGGAAGTCTTGTGGCAGCAATTATTTTGCAGTTAAAGCCACTCTGATGACTACAAAACAATTTTTCCAGGTTTTGCATTTGTGTTTACATTTTTCCCCCTACATTCCTATACTAAATTGTGACATCTCATGAAACATAAGGCTTTTCAAATCTTACTTTTTGCATATCCATTCATCTAAAATTAAGCATATATGTGGTGGTTTTTGTTGTTGTTGTTGTTTTTTGTTTTAGAATCAAGACATGATGCTTTGCTGAATGAGTGATTTGTATACACAAGATACTGAACATAATATATTTAGTAGAAAAACTGTTTGCTTGCTTGCTTACTTGATTTTATTTTCCCCGTGACGATATAATTTCAGTTCTTTGGGTGAGTTTTGCCATTAGCAATTTTATGACCGACAATTGTCATACCAAAAAAATAATAAAAAAAAAAGATTTGTCTTTTCACAAAGAAAAGCCAATTCCATGTACATATTTAATCTTGGATGTTCAAGAATGTACTTTCTCTCTCTCCTGCCCCTTTCTCCAGAACTTTGGAAATTATGTTCTAGAGGAGTGCATTAGTGTGTGTTCTGTTCAAAAGATTACAGTCCTATCACTCTAAAGTATTTCTTCTGCCCCATTTGAATTCTGTTATTTTATTTATTGCAGATGGGGAACTCAAGGAGATTTTACCACTACTCACCCTCGTCCTGTTGTCAAAGTAAAACTCTTTACAGAAAGCACTGGGGTTCTGGCACTTGAAGATAAAGAACTAGGAAGAGTGAGTATTATGTGTAGAAATGAGAAATATGTGAGAAATTATGTGTAAAAATGTGAACATTGACAAAGTATGCCATAAATGGTGTAAGGGATTTGATATAGCACTTGCTCTGCTGCAGCTATACCATACAGTGTTTTTTTCTTTTAAGGATGGCTACTCTCAGTGTTCAAAACCTGGTATGTTGACTTGGATTGCCTTTCGGGAATTTGTACTGTAGATCTGTTGTGTTTTTCTTTGCCTTGTTTCAAATCTTTTTTTTAAAAAAAAACCTCATTGACGTTCCACTGTAGATGTGAGGGGAGGAGTGATGGAGATAATGTTGGACTAAAATAAGTGTTCTCACTCTTGTACGGTTTTAGCTTCCCTTTCCCCATTTGCCCCATCTTGACAGGATCATTTATCCTTTTTAGACCAAAATCAGATGTTAGAGAACCATGTATCATATAAAGAGGAGGATTTGGTGAAAGAGGATAGGATCCACAAATCTTGCCCCCATCTCCTTTTGAAAATACCCCCTCTGACATGTCACACATGGAGGATAGCTCACTTTTTAATACTCAATTTTGTATTCAGGGTCATGGCTGTTTCTCATTCAAGCAAGGAAGGTTGGTTAGGAAGAGCAGTGCTCTTCCCCACTTGGCGTCCTTCTACCACAGGCAGCTGCTTAAGAATCGCTTCTCCCACACATTCTTTCACATTCCTGCACCCTTTGTAAGGTCAGAGCTGTATCTTCGGTGTTACCTTTTTGTGCCTCCTCTCGTGTCTTTCTGAGATGTCTGCAAGGTCACTTGGTGAAGGGCCTTGCAGCTGAGCAAATCAGAATCAGTGGTATATGGACTGAGAGTAATGAAAACAGATGGGGAGAGGATGCTGAAAGTAGTGCACAGTGTTGTTATACATGGAGAAGTTTCTTCTTGCTTCCTTGCTTGCTCAGTCCTTTCAAAGAAGCAAAAGAAAAGTCAGTGCAAAGGTGCAAGGCAGTGAGGAAGGAAATATATGGCTGTTGTGAACTGTGGCCAGAATAATCTTTGCCAATGAGTCAGAGAAGACAAGAAGCATTAACAAAATAAGGGGCTAAGAAGAACTAGGAGTATTAACTGGATCCTGCTGCTCTGCAGTGTTAAATAGGCAAAGTTCAGGTATAGGCCTTGGTCTGCTCTATTTGATTGCAGCTTATCTGAGTTTCTGGAACAGGAGGTTAAAATGGTTTTAAAAGATTTTTAAGAATTGAAACATTTCAGATGTAAAATGTTGAATACAGACTTCACCTTAACTGTATCCTATGGCCCCAGATGATTTGCATTTTTTCACTGTCATTTCTCACTCCTGCCCTTCTTCTGACACAGTTTGATTTTTCAGCTTTTCAAACCATTTTAAAGAAGGTAATAACTCTCCTTTCTTGGTGAGGGGTGGTAAAGGGAGAAAGCATGAAAAAAATAGGTAATTGAGAGATGCTAGAGCTGAGATTACCACTCTGGTTTTGGAGTCTGATCCAGCTTTCCTGGATACAAAGCAAGACATATAAATGGTGAGTGTGAAAAAAGTAATCTTCTGTTTCTGTTGCTGATTCTTACTCTTTTTTTTTTTTTTTTTTTAATTTTTATTTTTTTGCAGAAAGTCTGCCTGCTTTTAGCAGGTGCTCTGAGGTTTGGCAGTTTGTACCAGAATTAGGCAATTAAAATCATTGCCTCTAGGTGCTTTTTTTGTTCCTTGTCAGAAAGGACAGAGGCCATCACCTTTTATTCACATGCATTAAAGCTTTTGCTTAGATTGGGCATAGCAAACAGAAGTACCTCAGATATTCTTTCATATGAATTTTACATTTTATAATCCATTTTTGATATATGGAAAATGTTCGGCCTCCATCCTTGACTCAAAAATACATTCTGAAGTGTTTTATTCACACTTAAACAGGCATGGAGACAATGTTGTGCATGCCAGCACACTGCTGTCCTCTGTAGCATAAAGATGCTCTGTGCGCTTACAAAATCTACAGACGTAAGTTGTGAATGGTCTGCTTTCTCCTTCCAGTTATACATATGCTTTTCCTCATATACATCTGCAGCTTTGCCAAGGTACTCCCAACTGATTCTGCAAGTCAACAAACCTCCCTCAGTGAGCTTACGTACAGTATGTGGTCCCTAGCAGTAGAAAAGAACATGAGAGAGGGCATGTTGCCTGTGGTGGTCATTGGGCCTGCAGGGCCTGTTTGGTTGTCTGTCTGTCCTCCTGCTCTTCCCAGGCATTGCTGACAGACACCTTCCAGCTGGTGGTAGATGCATCCAACCGAGATAAGAGGCAATCTGCCAGCTTGGGTTTGTGATTCAACCAGAGTATTTGACAGTGTTGGTGGGTAGCTTCAGGGGAAGATTGGGAGAATATTTGACAGGTTTTTGACAAAATAATTTTAAGGTAGTTTGTACCCTCATGATATACATCTAAGCTTTCAAGGGTGTATTTTGTTATCACTGTCTTCATTTTCAGGTTTGTGAGATTTAAATTCAGGCTGCCTTAGAAAAGATGCCAGATCCCCCTTGGTAAGCCTAATTCTGCTAAGAAAGTTTGTTAACTTCATGGCTGGTCAATACACTGCAGGGACTTGCTGGAGTACAGCTAGGTTAGTTATGCTCAGAAAAGGCCTGAAGATACTTTCACTGGTATTTTTTTGGTACTTAAAAATTCAACTCAGACCTGCCATTTCTGAGGTAGGCTTGCTGTGGACGTAAGTTCTCATCTGTCACGTACTTTCTTCAGAACATGTGTCTTGACCTGATACTGCTTTTCTGGATTAATGAGGTTTGCATTTCCCACACCCTGAGGTTATTGTTGAAGGTTTTCTTCTGTTTAATATATAATTAGAAATAGAAGCTACATGATTTGAATTTTGAGCTTCCATCAGGCACAAAAGGTTTGTTCTGGCACCAACGGATCAGCTTTTTATGCAGGTAAATCTCAGGTGCGAAATGTGGAGCCACCGACTGATTTTGACAGAGCTGCAGAGAGTTTTTCCTGTGCTTTGCTACAGGTTACAGCAGCCTCTCACACTCATTAACTCTAGATGTAGGCCCTGGTCTCAGTGACAGCTCCTAAGTTTGAGGAGGCACTGCTGATTTCCAGAGGTACCTAGTTGGTGTTGGGGTGGGAGGGAAACACGCTTAACGCTTTTAGTGAAGTGGGGAGCCCATACTTACAGCTTCATCCTAAGAAAGAGTACAAAATATAGATATCTAGAATATAAAAACTAGTGGCTGCTCAGCATCTGCTGCAGAAATCACCAGATGAGCACAAAGTGATAGGATTTTTTTACCTGTATTTCACATCTTCGCCTTTCAAGGCATTAAAGATGTCCTTATCCAACAGGAGGTAGTACTTATTATGGCACTTGTCTGACATTACTCTCTTCCTCTAAAAAATAAAATAAATCCATTTGTGAATGCTGAGAGCAGATTTTGCTTGTTAGTGGATATTTTTCTTGCTCCCTGCTGACTGCTTTCAGTATCTTTAAATAAAAAGGAAAAGTTTAACCTTTGTTCAACAGAAACTGGAGGATAGCTGGATAAGCTCTGGTGAAACAAACAAATGGAGAAACATGCTGAACAGGAGAGGAAGGGGTGTTACTTGGATTTGAGTTTGACAGAACATGAGCTTCTGGAGTCACGGTCTGTGTCTATGATTGAACAGACCTCAGCATCCAGCATTCCAGTGAATTTAACTTCTAGAAAGTGAGGCAGGTTGTGTCTTTGAGCCTAAGTTGGCTCTAATCATGAAATGTTCAAAACTTTAATCAAGTATCTTTGAAATGTGTGTCCCAGTTTTTTGGTGACACTGATCTGGCAGCTTCAGTAGTTATGTATATGGATACAAAAGGCAGAATTGATAGAAATGTTTGCATTTGTATGTGCAACAGCTGAGGAAATGTGAAGAAGCAGACTTTGGAGTAAATACTTCTGAAAAACCAGCCTGGTGGTTTTTGAAACTCAGGGATCTGACACCACTTTTCCTTGTTCAGTACTTTGTGTATGAAGATGTTCAAACCTAGTAATTCAAAGTGACAGCCATTGTGCTTGCTTAGCACACATATGAATACAATGTGAGAACAGCAGGTGGTGTTTGATTACTGGTGCTTTCTGAATATAAGAATATTTCAATCTCTTTGCTCTAACTATTCAATTAAAAGCGAACTATTGTCTCCCAACCTGCTTGTCACAGTCAGCTGCAGCCAGCAATAATTAGCTTTGCAGTTACGTGGTTGTTTTTTGTTTTGTTTTGTTGGTACTGTTCTTCTTGATTTGATTTAAAGACATTACAAAATAGCTTGCCGGTTAGGTACCCATACTGGCACGACTGCCTAGTCTCTGAACACTGACTGCACTGGGCTTGTTGTTTATCTTCTGTGCTGTGTCTGAAGGCCCTCTGAGCAGTGACAGTGTCATATTGCGAATACATTAATTTAAAGCCTGCCATCATGGGGAATACATTTCTCCATCACATTTAGAAACGACTGAGGTTTTGCAGGTCTGTATTTAAGAATACAGACCCCTTTTCTCTTGTTCCCCGTCAGCACCGCATTATGTCTGGCTCTGTGTCGTCGTTCCCATGCTAACAGTGTTTTTCTCAGTAGATCCTCAGCGAGTGCCTTTCCTCAGAAATTCTCAAGCTGTTTTTCATTCAGGCATGCTCTCTTAGGTTTGGGGAAAGGGCTGCTTGGGAAGATCTGTTCTAAGTATTCAGATGGTAGCAATCAATATCCATTGAATGTATAAATTGCAAAGTCTTCTTTCACTATGCACCTGTTCAATTTTTCTCTTTGATTTTTGTTTCTCTTTAGCCACCTGTTACCCGAAGCCTTGTCTGAGTGCTTCAGCTCTAACACAATTGTAGTTGAAAAGCAAGAGATCTCTCAATGGATGAGATTGTGGAGCTGGAATAAAATCCCCATATGCTCCCTTGCTGATCAAGATCTTATTAACCCTTAATTTTCAAGGGAAGTCACTTTTAAGAGAGCCATCTCCTTTTTCCACATCTGCCTCCAGTCTTGTCTCTCTCTCCTCGAGCTGGTTGTGCTTCACTGTCCTGGTGGCAGCAACTCATAGCTTCACACTCAGAAGCATAAAGGACTTGAGTGCGGTGCTGTGTTTTGTAGCCTGCTGGCAGGACACTGAAGGGAACTTCACTTCTTTTCACACTGACAGCAACTTCTGGCTTGCTGACAACAACCTGTATGTGGGCAAGAGGCTGATTTAGCTGCAAACAGCTCCAAACTATTAAGTTGTGGGGAAAGGTGGCTTGAGAAGGGTTAGTAAACTCTATCAAAAGCAAAAGTTCTATTAAAAGCAGGGGAGTGTCCCCTAAATAGGGATATGGCCAGAACTGCACAAACAATGTAATGTTGAAGGGTCTCTAAACTACTTGTAGTCATGTTTCCTGCCCCAGACCAGCTTTATTAATTTTTGTTCTGCAACACTATTTTCAGATCAGTCAATCAGACAGTGGAAGGAACTTTCCTATGATCTTTGCTCAGACAATGACTGGCAGCACAAATTTGTATGTGCCAAGTAATAATGGGTGATTATTTCATAACATAAAATTTCCCTGTCCTCTCTGCTTGCACTGGCATCATTTATCTTTTCAAATCACTGCATTTTAAAACATAAAAGAAAAAACCTTCCATAGAATGAATTATTAGTCCTGTTGCATGATGAAAGCTTCAATACAGTTGGGGCAGCATATCATCTTATGTGCAGGGTACTTACTGTTTTATATTGTTTTAAATAAGCACAGATTGCTGCAGAAGTGTCTTAGGTAGAACATGGAAGTTGGAGAACTTGGTTTCTCCAGGTCATCCTAGGGCTTTTTGCATAAGTCTAAGTGTATTACTTATTCTGAACAGAGCTGGCATTCCTGCTTATGATTAAGATTCATAAGATTCAGTTTTCAATTGCTTGTAACTTAGCCAGACTTTAACTGTTCAGGCTGAAGTTTTTCATCCTAGGTATGGAATAAAATAAAATGTGCTTTTGGTCAATGACAAAAAGCAGTCATTTGTAGTGCTCTTTGTACTCGGGAAGAACAAATGAGGCACGGGGAATTGTTTTGTCTCTTAAAATCTTCTGTCTTTCCCACTGGGGACTATATCGTTTGAAGAAAGAAGGGCAAGAAGCTGTTCAGGGTGCATCATGGGCCTGGGTGCCTGGAGCAGCACGGGCTCCCTGGCAGGTGGCAGAGCAGGTCCTTGAAGCCAGGGAGCAGGGCAGGATGTGGACATGGTGGGCATTGGCAACCTCCCTGGTGACAGGAATGAGCTGAGGGTTTGGTCTGTTTTTGAAGGTGTTGTAGGCTGCATTATGAAGTGGCTGCTACTGAGCTGCACCTTTATTTTCTTTAAGGCCAACTGGTGTGAGGTGTACTGAAGATGAGACGGGAATTTTCTTGTTTTTTGTTTTGTTTTGTTTGTTTGTTTGTTTGTAATAGCATGTGAACTGTCATCTGCCTGTCATCCAGGGCATTATGGAGGAGCTGCAACTCTTCTTTACTTTCATCTTTTTTCGCTTGTGACAGGGATCCAAAATTCAGTGCAGTCTTACTCCAGTTATCAAGGTCTGATGCCCAGGGTCTGAGATCTCAAAATGTGTCTTAGACTATTTCAACTTGTTAAATCTTTCTTAGCTTGAATACTTGGGTCAGAAGAGCATATAACTCCAGCGCTTGATGTCAACTCCTGAATATTGGGAGGGGAAGGGTGGGGTGGAAAAGGGGAGCAGCTGAGATGCAAGGACATGAATTGGCTGAAACTGAACTGAGCTGTGTGTATGCATGGGGGAAAAGGAGAGATTATCCTGACTCTTGACTTTTCTCAAGTGTGTTTCCAGCTTGCTGCTCAGCTGGCCTTTTAGTTTTGTTGGTCCCCTTTGAAGGCTGTATTATCTTTTGACAGCATGACAGCTGCAACCAGGGATGGTTAGCTTGAGAGCTTTATCTTAACCGTAAGAATACTGATGTTTTCTGTGTAGTGCTTTGACTCTGAATCTTCTGCTTGTTTATCTGCTCTGAGGAAGCAAGATTGTCACAAGTTCAGTTTGTTTCAGCTTTCAGGGTATTTTGCACAGCTCACCCTTCTTTCAAAGCTTTTTTTTTTTTTAAAGGGGAGGGTATGATCAGTGTGCCAAAGATAGAGGAGAGTTAAGAGCCGTTCAGCTGGATTGTCTCTTTGGCTCAGGTGCACTTCAAATAACTTCTTGTATTGTGATCCTGCTGGGGACTTAAATACACAGCTGAATAACAATAAATGATGATTAGTTAACTCCTGGAGTGATATTAGCTGAATATATTTCAACCTGTGATACTTCAGGTCCAGGTGAGAAACTCTGCATCAGCCATTTACAATAGAGAAACAGTGTTCTGAGAACCTTACCTTGCACAAATATACAACTGTGCTGCTCTATAACATTTATGAATTTATTTCACATTCAGATGAGAAGAGGCATTGCCACTTCTTCAGTTATCAGACCACAGCTGTGTATTTTTAATGATCACGATATGATTGGATTTACTGGTTTACCTCAACTCTCAATGTTGTGATACTGTTAAATTGCCTTGAATCAGCTGGAACAATGCAATGCACAGCAACTATGTTTGCTGTTGTGGTGGTTTTACTCAGGTGGGCAGCCGAGCTCCACCACAACTGCTCTCTCACTCCCCCTCCTCAAAGAGGAACTGGGAGAAAATACAATGAAAGGGGCTCAAGGGTTGAGATAAGGATGAGGAGATCACACAGAAATTATCATGACAGGCAAAACAGACTCAGCATAGGGAGATAGTAAGATTTATTGCTTATTACTAACAAGCTAGAGAAGTGAGAAACAAAGGAAATAAACCAAAAGCACCTTCCCCCCATATCCACCCTCTTCCACCTCCTCCCCCTAAGCAGCGCAGGGGAATGGGGGCTATGGTCAGTCTATAGCGCTTCTTCTCTGCCACTCCTTCTCAGTCACTCTCGTCCCCTGTGCTGTGGGGTCCCTCCCACAGGATGCAGTCCTTGCTGAACTGATCGGGCATGGGCTGCCCACAGGCAGCAGCTCTTCAAGGACTGCGCTCCAAATATGGGTCCATACCACGGGGTCCATCCCTCAGGAGCAAACTGCTCCAACCTGCATCCCCCATGGGCAGCAGCTCCTGCCAGGTCACCTGCTCCTGCGTGGTCTCCTCTCCACGGGCTGCAGGTCCGGCCTGGAATCTGCTCCGGCAGGGGTCTTCCACAGGCCGCAGTCTCTGTCAGTGCAGGGCCACCTGCTCTACCGTGGTCTCCTTCACGGGCTGCAGCGTGGAACCCTGCTCCACCGTGGTACTCCATGGGCTGCAGGAGGACATCCTGCTTCACTACGGTCCTCACCACAGGCTGCAGGGGACTTGTGCTGCGGCACCTGGAGCACCTCTCCCCCTCCTTCTTCACTGACCGTGGTGCCTGCAAGGCTGTTCCTCACTCCTCTCTCTCTCCCAGCTGCTGTGTGTCGCAGTGTTTTTTTCTGTCTTGAATATGCTCTCACAGAGGCACAAAACACCATCACTTATTGGCTCAGCTCTGGTCAGCAGTGGGGCCCTTACCAAACATGGGGCAGCTTCTAGATCCTTCTCACAGAAGCCACCCCTATGGCCCCCAGCTACCAAAACCTTGCCATGTAAACCCACTACAGCTGTGTAGTAGTATTCTGGTCATAAATAGCACATTATGCATTTTAGTGCAGATTACCTGTTAGGTTACTTATTTTTAAAAACTCCTAGAATAACAACTTGTAGTTTCCTGTGCTGAGTAATCTACAGTGAGGATGTTCACAGGTATAGGAACAGTAAAATAACAACACGAAACAAAACAAAAAATAATTCAGAAATGTATGATGTAGTAGGGATTTTATAAAACTTTTAGAAGTATTAGGCATAGTGAAAGAGTATTCTGTAGGTGAGTTTTGTGTCCTCCAGAAAAGAGCTATGAGTTGATATCATTTTATTTTCTTATAAGTAGACTATACACCTAGAGCTACATCTGTAAGATTAAAATCCAATAAACAGTGCTGAAAGTACATCTGAGACAAACAGTCTGGAAAGTTTCTCCATGGGCAATGGAAATAACATTGCATTGCATCACTGTGGAGAAGATGCTTTTAATCCAAATTTCAGCAACTTTTCCTGTCATGAGAAGTTTGCACAGTGTTTTGGTTTCAGTGATTTCAGTGGAACTCGCAATTTGTGCCACTCAATGATATGATGCACAGTGGTTAGGATTTGCCCTTACAGGCAATATTAGGCTTAAGGTTACTGTGAAGGTGGTTAATACCTACAGAATACTCTGTGTGCATGTGTATATGGGTGTTTTTGTACAATGATAAAAATGTTTGATGATAAAGTTCTTGAAATACAGTTTGTAGACTCTAGTCTTTGTAACTCTCATTGTTTAAAGCTGGAAGGAATGGCAAAGTTTAATACAAACACAACACAGTGCATATCAAAGTATTCTGCCAGATACTTGTTCATTTTAAGAGGTTTGAAAACAAAGCTCCAAAATACTTCTTTAAAAAATCAGAAAAGGAATTGTCAGTACTGAAGTTATGAATTAATTATACACTTGTCAGCTTATATTTTCATCAGCATTCTAAAAATCAAAAAGTTGACAGGAGAAAGATGTCACTTGAGATGCATGAGTGGTAATAAGCTGTTACGGGAGAACAGTAACTACAGCCTGTATAAAAGAAAAAAATCATAGCATCACCTACAGTCCTATATGAATGCCAAGTGATTAAATGCAAGGAATGAGTAATAATTCTGTTTATATAATCTTGTTTTTAAAAAGGTAAACAAGCTAAAAGTTGTTTCTGTTTGAGGCTTCAGAACTCAAAGGTTGCCATTCAAGGGACAGCTTTTACTTAGAAGGAAAATGAACGCGCTTCTTGGAAGGGAGGGAGTAAGCTCTGTTATAAATAGCATTTGCAAAAAGAAAAAAAATCACTTTCTGATTTATGACAACGAATATATTGTTTTTTCTTCTATCTCTTTAAAAGGTACTGAATGTACTCAATAGTTCTGACAGGTTATTTCTCCCACTGTTATAGAAGTTGCACATTTGACTAGGGGTGATGCATTGTATTTCTCTACTTTGCTAGTGCCACTTACATTATTGGGGTGCAGGAACATGTTTCTGTAAAGTACGAGGAGCTGAAGGCCTTCGGTTTACGTCACTTTCAGATGATTATATCTGAATGACACTTGCAATATTTCTGGCTTAATAATACCCACTAGATTTATGCTTGCTTGAAGGTTCTTACTCAAATCCTTGATTAACTTTCCTGGTAACTGAGGGGAGAATATATTGTATTTTATATATATGACACAAGACATGAGTACTATGTATAAGAAATTAATTTGGTGGGTAACTTTGTGATTAATTTTAGTTTCCAAGATATAAAAATATGGAGAACACTGCTTTTCAGAGTTTTATTTTTTTAGATACTGCTTTGTGATAATGGCAATTCAGAACTCACTGAATGTTATGAAAGTCTCCCAGATAATGTGTTTAGATTGTTTTAGAGTCTAAATTGATTCAGAAATTGTATAAAAGAAGAATGAAGGGAAATCATATTTTAGCAACACTTAACTGCTAAACATAGTTAAGGATCTAATTAAGCAGTAATATTGAGTTATACTAGCTATAAATGGATAAACTTTTTTGGATGGTAAATAAATATTTAACAATTTGTGACCAATAGTAGTCTACAATTAATGTTTAATTAGTAAAATTATCAATAAATTTATTTTAATCTTTTAGTTAAGTATTTAATTTTTTTTTTCTTTCACTGTCAGTTTAGCAAAATGTGTTGTATATTGCATGCAAACTGGACATACTGCTTTATATTTATTATAATCCATTTGCAGCAAAGATGCTTTGGGCTTAATCTCTGATTTCTGTAATTTTTACTATAACTGGTTTTTATTAATAGTATTGATTCAATAATGGAGTTAGTAAGAAAGAGCATATTTTGGTTTTATTCACACAAGTAATATCACTAGTTAGGTCACTCGGTAACTAGTGTTATAGCATGTTGTTTCAATTGTGTGTTCCCAGTAGAGCACTGAGTAATATGAAAGTTTAGGCTCTTGTTTAATTGTACGTGACAATCTTCAGGTATTAACAGTTGCTCTTTGTTTAAAATTGTTAAATCAGAATGAACTAATGGAAGATTTTTTTAAAGTAATTTATAATAAATGAGTGAGTTCATTTTGAAGATTCCTCTATTGTAACAGGATTGCATCAAATAGTTTACTAGATTTACGAAACTTTTTTTTTTCTTTTTAAGTCATCTTTCAGATTGGAGATGAAACAAGAATCTGAACTGCTTAGAAATTTCTGTTAAAGAGTAGCAGATTTTTTCTGTTAGCTTACTTAAGTGTTTATTTTATGACTTGCAGGTAGTGTTGTATCCAACATCCAACAGCTCAAAGTCACCTGATCTACATAAAATGATAGTCCCCAAAAACAGCCAGGACAGTGACTTGAAAATTAAACTAGCAGTTAGAATGGATAAACCACCTCACATGAAGCACTGTGGGTAAGTATCCATTTTCTGTCTGCCTGTATTATTATTATTTTTTTTTGCTTCATTGTGCATTCACTGTATTTATCAATATATAGATAACAACATAAAGATTGTAAAACAATATGAATCTATACAGCAGTTGTTATGGTATGCAATTGTGTTATATCCTTGTGTCCTGGTTTCAGTTAGGACAGTTATTTTCCCTCCTAGTAGCTGGTAGGGTGCTATGTTTTGGATTAGGATGAGAAGAGTGCTGATAACATGCTGATGTTTTAATTGCTGCAGAGCAGTGCTTATACTAAGCCAAGGACTTTTCAGCTTCTCGCTCTGTCCTGCCAGCAGGCAGGCTGGGGGTGCAGCAAGAGCTGGGAGGGGACAGACCCAGGACAGCTGACCCAAACTGGCCAAAGGGGTATTCCATACCATCTGGCGTCATCTTGAACAATATATAGGGGTGGCTAGCTGGGGTGGGGGGGCAGCTGCTCAGGGATAGACTGGGCATCAGCCAGTGGGTGGTGAGCAATTGCATTGTGCATCACTTGTTTGTACATATTATTATTATTATCATTATTATTTTCTATCTTAATAAACTGTCTTTATCTCAACTCACAGGCTTCACTTTCCAGTTTCACTCCCCCATCCCAGAGGGGGAGGGGGGAGGGTGAGCGAACGGCTGTGTGGTGTTTAGCTGCCAGCCAGGTTAAACCACAACAACTTGTTTTATACATAAAGTTTGAAATAGTCAGGAATAATGTCCACTTCAGATGTTCAGTGAGGTGTAAAGACAGATGATGAGCTGACTGACGTGCAAAACTAAAAGTACAGCATCAGTTAGAAAATGGTTTTAAATGTTAAAATTTGTAGCACTTTGGAAAAAAAATAAAGTTGATACTTAGGAAATTAGCATTTTTCTATTGTAATGAGATTAATTTTATACCTCAATGTGCTGGTATTTGCAACACTGTCTCTCCCTTTCTTCCTCTGTCCACTGTCTGGTATTTCTCTTGAAAAGCATTTGGGTAAGTGTACCAGTTTAAGGATGTTTTTCTGTCTAAGACTGAAACTATAGGCAATAGATTATTTGTAAAAACAGCCCCCTGCCTAACTGCCACCACTATTCCTCATCTCAACTGCAAAAGCAAGCGATGTTGCCTGCAGTAAGCAAGGCTTTGTCTCTTGTTATAAAGCAATCACCAGAGCTCGTTTTCAACTTTCTAACTACTTCTGAATTCAGTGGAATTACATTTCAAAAGAGAACTCCTATAGATGTTAATATATAATTAGCAATAGCTGTACTATTTACACTTCTTTTTAATCTCTCCTGTTAATATTCTGCTTTGGCAAAGCTGTAATTAGGCTGAAATTTCCCACTTACCTACATCAGCCTTCATTTTGGTTTTGGGAAAAGTAGAACTGATCAGGACTGTAACACTGAGACTTGCTGTTTGCAGCATGCAGTTGATAACCAGGAGATTGGGAGGACAGAGAGGGAAACCAGGCATGGAGACAGAGGGGCAGCCCAAACTGTTGTGCTTAGAGACTGGGGCTGTGATGAGAAGACCTAGAAGTAGGGCTGCAAATCCATGTATAAGGGAAATAGGGTCATGTTGCAGGAGCAAGCAAGCTGATATGAGTAAGGTGGAAGGAGTGGAGAGGGCCTAAGGAGGAGATAGAAGTGTTAGCCTGTACTAAAACGTGATGCTCTCCTGTCAGTCCCCTCCCTCTTCCCTGCTTGGTAATTGTGGCACATACTTGTCTGGATTTGGTCCACTAGCATTTCAGTCTTCTAGAGCTGTAGGTTATTGGACTAACTGAAGCAGTGAGTACTGCAGAGATGGCACAGCGATGCCCATGTTCTTCAGCAGTTTGTTAAAAATCATACACAGTGCTGGGATACAAGGATTGATTTGTGACTCTCAATACCTTTAATTCCTTCTACCTGTCTGCAACACATCAGATTTCTTGGCTGTATACTCCATTTTACAGCTACCTGAGGGAGGCTGTGGAGGTTGTGCTCCCATGCATTACTCCCAAAAGGTGAGAGGTTGCTGATCCACAGATAAAATTAGGGTATAGCATGCAGCTTTTTTGACCAGGGTCCAGCAACAAGGACAAGGCTCCAGTGCTTCCTCCCATTGTGCTTCAGGTTTCTCCACAGAGGTTGGCTCAGGCAGGGACTGTTCTTGTGGGGTCTTCAGAGGGTCTTCCTCACCATCCAGTTTGTTTACCATACTAGTTTATGTCACTAGTCTTGTCTGACATGGGTTGTCCAATAAAATGTTACTTTCAAGGATTTAACGCAATCATCATTTTCACCTACTGTTTCTGGTTACTTCCTCACACTGCTTTTGGATACTAATCTTCTGGCACAGTTGTTTACTTCTTCATTTTACTGTAGGGTCACTGCTGTCACTATTCTCCATTTTTTCTCTATTGTCTTCCTGTGTGAGTAAAAGCATTGTACTAAGTGGACATTTGCTATGTTTTCAAGAGAGACTACTGTCTGATTCATCATACATTAAATCTATTCATGTTCAGGACTAATTCTTCATTTATCTGAGAAATCCTTATTTATGCAGGGGCTGGAAAACATGCAGCAAATGAAGGATAGTATTATGGGAGGCAGAGGAATATTTTGTGCTCCCTTTCCCTTTTTATGTAGTCAGATATTTAAGTACAGTGTCATAGTGTACACAACAAGGGGGAAAATGAAAGGGTGTGTTCATTCTTATTTCTGGAATTTTGTCATTTGGGCAAGTTGTATTTTAATAATAGGCTTTCAATGTAGTTAGTGTGAATTTCCTCCTTACATTGTAATTCTTCAGGTTCTTTTTCAGAAACATCTCATGTTTTACCTGTGCCCAATCTTTCAACTAGACAACTCGCATTAACCATGTGGCAGAGTTAACAAGCAAACATACAAGGTTCCTATTTGTCTCATTGGAGAAAAAGGCAATCTGTTGGCATTAAGTAGTGCCGTCCAGATGGGAATCTCAAAGTGTATTCAAAATTAAATTAAAATCTTACCACACAGCCAATTTCAGAAAGAGGGATTTTATTAGACTAATGCTATATCAAGATTAAAAGAAATAATATATATATATATATTATTAAAAAAAAAAAAAAAGTAATATGAAACCTGTTTGTCAGATATAGGAGCTATGGTTAAATATTTCAGATTCTGCAGGATCAGTAAAACTGATGGGCCCAAACTAATTGTGGGTTTACAATTTTATTTACTGGAAAAAGTTTCTCCTACTTAAAACTAACTTTATTTATTCACAAGCGAAATACTGACAGTCTTCAAAGCCTGTCTTACATTTATGCTTTAAGAATATTCAGTTTTATATATTATACTGTCTCGTATTTGGATTGATATTTTAAATTCACAAACAGTATTCTGGATTGCAGCACCTTCAGATCATCTTCCCTCTTTAAATTTCGGTCATAACAAATAATTATATTTCAAATGAAATTACAAACTTGGAATTTTTTTCAATACAAATTGAAACCTTTCTAAGAGCAAGAAATAATTTTTATGATTCAACACTATAATGAATCTCAGTTGCAGCTGATTTGTACATCTGCAAAAAAGAGGTATATGCTTAAAAAATAAAGACTACTCATATGCATCTTACTGCATCTTACTATTTATTTCAGATATTTATTTTAATGCTTGCATGAAAGGCTGTCACAGTATGAAACAACCTGAAGGATACATAACAATCCTTTTCTAATTAAACCCTGTCAATAGATTAGAAGGGGAAGCATGCACTGCCAGAATATTCTGAGTAATGACAAGGTAAATGTCACTCATTAATGGGAAATTGTAGAACACTTCTGAGTACTGGCAATTCATGATACTTCAGATTCCTTTCTCATCATTTGTAATATATTCTCGCAGATTTCAGTAACCTTTCGTAGTCTAAAATGCAGAGTACATTCAAGGGATTTATCTTCTATATTAAGCCAACAACCATACAATAGACACATTTCTATTCATTTCTTCCACTACAGTCTTGAATCTAAAACAAATCATTAGAGGAAATATATATTTTTAAAAAGGCCTATAAACTTCCTTTATAAAATGCTAAAATCTTGTTTATTTCTGTCAATCTAGAATAGCAATGTTAGGGAGCGTTTGCTTCAGGGAGGCTGATTTGGCTATCCTTAACTCATAATTAAATTAGGGTTGCAAACCCAAGGAGAACAGGTTAATACACACAAGAGATGTGGGTTACAGTAAATACCTTCTTCTAATGCATTTTATTTTGAAGTACCT
Organism: Oxyura jamaicensis; assembly: GCF_011077185.1. NCBI lineage: Eukaryota > Metazoa > Chordata > Aves > Anseriformes > Anatidae > Oxyura > Oxyura jamaicensis. Next base: position 23,490,800 of record NC_048893.1, read on the forward strand.
TTGCATATCCATGTGCATTTAAAACATGCATTATTTTCTAAAGTATATGTCAGTTGAGTTGTCTGTTAGCATAGCCTAGTGGTTACTGAAGGGTATTATTCAATTGCCTTCAATCTTGACATAAAAAAGGAATATTTAGATTTTATCACATAGCCTAATTTTAAAAAGATAAGTAATATATTTAATAATAATATCTAAAAAATGAAATAAAAAATAATGTAAAATTCTTACAAATTGACCAGCCATTACAGGATAATATTATAAACTAGTATTATTTAGTTTTGACTTCCAAAGTAAAACATTTCAGGTTTTGTTTTTTTTTTTTTTTTTCCCAGACTTTTCCCAAGATTTAAATGGCAAAATTTATAAATTCTGCTTTCTGTTGTGACAAGTTGCATTTAGAATTGTTCATAGAATCACAGAGCGGTTGAGTTTGGAAGGGACCTCTGGAAGCCATCTAGTCCAACACCCTGCTCAACCAGGGCCACCTACAGCAAGTTGCCTGGGACCATGTCCCGGTGGCTTTTGGAGATCTCTGAGGAGGGAGACTCCACAACCTCTCTGGGCAACCTGTGTCAGTGCTCAGTCACCCTCAAGTAAAGAAGTGCTTCCTGATGTTCAGACAAAACCTGTTGTATTCCAGTTTGTGCCTATTGCCACCTGTCCTGTCACTGGGCACCACTGAAAAGAGCCTGGCTCCATCCTCTTTGTAGCCTCCCTTCAAATATTTATAGAGATTGGTGAGATCCCAACCCCTCCTCCTCTTCTCCAGGCTAAACAGTCCCAGCTCTCTCAGCCTTTTCTCACAGGAGATGCTGCGGTCCCTTTATCATCTTTGTGGCCCTTGCTTGGACCCTCTAGTGTATCTCTATGCCTCTCTTGTACTGACTGGGGTGCCAGTAACTGGACACAGTACTCCAGGTGTGGCCCCACCAGGGCTGAGTAGAGGTCAAGGATTGCCTCCCTTGACCTGCTGGCAACACTTTGCCTAATGCAGCCAAGGATGCCACTGGCCTTCTTTGCTGCAAGGTCACACAGCTGTTTTATATTCAACCTGGTGTTCACCAGGACCCCCATACCCTTTTCTGGCAAGCTGTGTTCCAGCTGGGTGGCCCCCAGCAGGTACTGGTGGCTGGAGTTGTTCCTACCCAGGTCCAGGACTTTGCACTTCTTGTTGTTGAACTGCATGAGGTTGTACATTTGATTTCTTAAACTTCTGTATATGGAATATACATTGTGCAAGCACTTGGTTATCTATGTGCCTTGATTTTCTCCCTCTCTCTCATTTGGAAAGCAATTATTTTGTCAACGTTTTTCGAACTTACACTCTCCAAAATTGTATGGAATCATTTTGATTTTTTTTTTTCTCATAAAACCTTTTTTTTTTTCTTAAAAAAAAAAAGTATTATTATTTGTATGGGTGTATTTTAGGAATATAAGGATCACCATGAATTTGCAAACCTTTTAAAAAGTATTTCCTCTTGTACATCTGGGATTGACTGAAGTATTCTTAGGAGAGCATTTATAATCAATAAATATAGCCCCTGGTCTCCATATGTGACTGAAATCACACATATCTTCTGCTGTTGCTGTAGTTTTAGAGCTAAAAAATATGTTAGCAAGTAATGTCTTGCTAACAGTCTTCCAAGATGCAAAATTAGAGGATAAGTAATTTTCCCCTCATTTTTTTTATGACACTTTTCACCCACTGATAGAGGAGTTCATTGGAAAGGAAGGCAAGTATAATTATCTCTGTTTTACAGACGAGTGAAATGAAGCACAGGCATGAATAGCGATCACCCAAGGTCACAGGCAATTCAGTGACAGAGCTGAGGATAGCACTGGGGTCTGCTGGCTCCTCTGTGGTTACGGTTGTAGTGTGTGACTGTCACCTGGATAAACTGTTGTCATAGCTACTAGCAAGCCTGCAAGTCAATTAAAAGGAGCTGCATGGTCACTGAAGTCAGCCAGAATAAGGATGTTGCCAGCTCTTGTATGCTGTTTGTCCATGGTCACCTAGCAAAGGGCAGGACGGGGAACAGAATTAGCTTTATAATTTCAAGTTGTATCATTTGAAGGCTGATCTGAAGATGAGATTTATTTCAAGTATCATTATTTCAGAAAAATGTGTGAGGTGACCACAGTAAAATGACTCTATTTCAAGTCTGGACTACTTTTACAGATAAAGATGTCAAGAACACAATCACACCTATCATAGCAAGTGCTGTATGAGCTCTATTGCAGATAGGCCTTTATGCTGCTTATAGTGAATTTGAAACTGCTTTCAGGTCTTTCTCTGAGCCAAAACACATACATATAGCATTTTTTTTCTCAGAAACAGTAGGTATACAGTTGCTTCAACAAGAGAAAATTTTAGAAAACTGTATGTATCCAACATCTTAGAAAATCCTTCCTAATAATTTTAATGATATGGTAATATGTACCGTGGATATATTCAATGTTACTATTTTCCATTAGATAAAAACAGTAACTTTCTACACTACTTTTCAACAGTAGTGTCTTTCTCATTAGTGAATATTGTAATTTTTTTTCTCATAAAAGGGAGAGAGACCTGCCTGAGAGGTTCCAGTTGTTTTTTTTTTCATTTATCAACACAGCATAGTTGCATGAATCAAATGTTAAGATAAGTAGATATTTATCAAACTATAGCATTTCTTCATCTACAAACATAAACTCTTCCGTATCTCATCATAACATTTGATTTGTCTTTCCAAGTTTGTGCGTAGCACATCTGTTTGAAACCATAAAGTCAGTATATTAGCACCATCTAGCTTTCTATTTGTTGCTATTACACTTTTGCTTCCAGCTTAAAAGAGGGTAGCAGAGCATTGACTTCAGCTGCTGCTTTGAAGAGTGGGATTCTTGCTGTCCTTTGGCAGAAAGCTTATTTTTCAGTTTGTGAACATGAAGACTGGAGGTATAAGCAAAGTAAAATGGTAGGAACTGTTGAGCTTGTTTGAATTTTACAAATTAATCACATTTGGAATCCTTTCCTCACTATAGCAGCCCCAAATTTAGACAGTTAGGCTATGTCAGAATAATCCAAGATTTTTCAAAATTCACTAGATGTGGAGGAATGCCTTGACAAGGTTTTTTAAGAATGCTAAGGTATTGGCAGTAGGAAAATTTTTAAAAATGGGGGGAGGGGGAAGGTAAACATGTAGCGGGTAAGGTACACCGGAATCTTCTCTGTATGTATTGCATTCAGAAGAAGTGGATGTTAGTACTAAATTGAAATTAATGACATATCATCAGACAACAAAGTTTACAAGAGCAAGAGGCAGGCTTTGATCCTCTTTTTTCTTTTGCCTAATTCAGTTTCTCAAATCTGTATTGAGGTCAGACTATGAGTAGCTACCCAAGTGATTTTTATAAGCTAGATCTCATTTTAAGTGAAACTCAAGCTGCTTTGATAGATAGAGAGATAATTTTGCTACAGATAACCATGAGATTCGGAGAAATACCATCTTCACTTCTAGTGAGATTTCCTACTAGCTATAAATATTGATCTCTAAATAACACAGTGTCTATGTATATGCTCTTATGAAAATTAATGAAATAAAATGAATATTTTAAGTGAAATATGTTGGAATTTCAATTAATCCCTGTGAGGACTTTTTGTTTGTACCAGGGTTAGTTTAGGGATTCTGATGTCCTCCACATGTACGGGTTGTTCCATTTGGGAGCACAGATGCTTGATCTGTATTTTTTAACATCTGCAGTTTTGTTCAAAGCATTTTCTTATCATAAGAACTGTTGATCTGTAAGAAATATGAGGGGAGAATATCAGTGTTCCTTATAATTTCTATTACAAATTCTGTTAGAATTACTCCCTAATTAGTTTCAAAAACATTTAGGAGTTAAATCTGTCTACAGATGCTTGACAGGGATTGCCCATTGCCATTTGTGGTGTCAAGCCTTCCAGTGTTCTGAGATGACCTATAATTCATATACAAATTCTGTATGAAAAAGGGAAGGTACTGCTGCCAGTTTGCTACAAGAGAATCCTATCACAGGAATCAAGTGTGTATTCAAGTCATCTGGGTCTAGGCCAGAATTATTCACTCTCTCTAGCAATTTCAAGCAATTTCAAAAGACAAGCTTTTCTTGCCTCTCCTATTGCTGGCTAATGGAATAGTGTTTTTTGTTTGTGGTTGGCCTCAAAATTAGTGCCTAAGTTGTCCTAAGAACCTCTTTCTCATCTACTCAAGGGTCTAAAGGGTTTTTAAACACTAATGAGGATAATAAGGAAGATGAACAAAATTAGGCATAGAAGACACATCGAGCAAAGGTGAGATAGAGATTTTTTTAAAAATCTAAACAAAATATTTCAGATATGACCATTTGAGGAAGTCAGAATGGGGTTTGGTGGCATTATCTTTTACAACAAGATGACCAGTACCATCAGTCTTGAATGTCATGGTACATAAAATTAAGGAGACGTGTGAGCGTGTGTGTAAGAGGGCAGATGCATGCAAAATTTTACCTGGCCTGCTCTCCACCCTGTCTAAACTGTCTGAGAGTGCAGTGCTAGCACCACTGAAGAACTGTTGGGGTCACCAACTTGGTTACTTGCTTTTGAATTAGTTGGCTCGTAGCTCAGACCTGAAGCATGTGCAATGTCACCTCATGTTTGGTTGTCATATACAGAGGACCTTTGAGACACTGTGTAAAGGAAGATTTCAGTGTGGTCTTTAACAGGAAGGCATAAATAAGTATCAGAGTTTCAGTTAGGTTTCATTGACACTGAAGAGAGAAAAGGAATGGAGTGCAAAATACCATGTTCCAACCCATATTCAACCTAGACCTAGTAAGACTGTTATCTTTTAGGGCTAATCAAGACAAGTGCTGTACCTGTGTGTAGTTCTGCGGTGCTGAAGGAAGCTGCAGTACTGCCTGTGCCTTACTCAGCACCTCTTAGAGAAAAAGTGTTGAGTAGCTGAAGTAGGTGGCTTTGGTCAAACACAGTTGACTGTTGAAGAGAAAAAGTGATTCCAGTACAAAATGTGAGCAGTAACAGGAGCATACAGCACAGCAAATACCACTTCATAGTCAGGAATGGCTGATCTGATTTTTACATCAAGGTATGCCAAAGTGTCAACTAACAAGCAGCACCACATATTTATCTGTGTAGAGCATGTTTTCTACTGAATAAGTGATCCCGCAAGAAGGATCTGTCAGTAACTGAAAAGCATTCTGGATGGGAACTGCAGAGTAATTTGGGAGATATAAAATGCAGCAGTGTGAAATTTATTGCTGATTACCTCCATTTGGAAAGAAGTAGCATTACTGATCTGTAACTGAACTGCACTTCATGTTGCATGACGTTACCCAATTATTTTTAAACAACACAAGCTTTTTACTAATACTTAGGAAGAGGAAATTACATTTCTTCTTAACAGTAATTCTGAGACAGTTGCTGACTCCAAAGATCCATCCAAGACCCTGAAAAACAAATGTGAGTATCCCTTTCTTCAAGATAGACTCGTGTATCCAGCTCAGAGTAAACCCAAGTGTTTCAAGAACTTCTGGCCCGTGGAGTGTCCAGCTGAAGGAATGAGACTAGTTAGGAAGCTCCACAGGTAATCATGCCCTTTCTGTGAGCATACTGGTCTCTGGCTTATGGCATAATTTTTAACTTTCTAAAAGAAGTTAGTTCTATCACTTTGCATTAGTTCTTTTGATATGATCTGAATGCTTGACTGTTACGGTTAATAAAAACATATGTCTGTTTGGATGATTGTTTCTGTCATTTGATATAAAAAGTTGCAAAATGATAGTGTAAATTATTGATGGGACTAAATCAACTGCAGCTGTGCCAATCACAAATTAACAGTTGGGTTTACCATGCTCCCTTTGGAGCATGAAGGTTTTTGCTAAGCAGAAGGTGCAGGAAAACATTGGAAGGAAAGCAACTGTGAGAGTGACAAAAAATGGTTGCCCTGAGCTTGCAGGCAGAAAAGGAAAAGACATATAACAGAAACCTGTGATGCATCTTCTAATGACCATGAACAAGAGAACTGAGTAAACTTGAGGTTGTTAGGTGTTGCAGAATTTGACAGTTCTTTAATATGTTTTAACAGACAAAATGCCTTGCTTCGAAACAAAATTATTTTTCATTTAATACTATTTTATGCAGTCACTACTTCTCAAGTTATCATTGCACCACAAGAAATAGTAAGCTCACTTGGAAGATTCTGGGTACATATTGCCAGTCTGGCAGTCCCTAAACAAGAAAATTGGCATACACCAGCAACTTGAATATACCCTGATATAAGAGATTCGTGGCTCTGCCTTAACTTTTTTTCATCCTTTGGGTGATCTTCACAAGAGCCACACATGTGAAAGGTCTTCTGGACTATAGTAATAGAGGAACAGGCACCTTGTCATGCACAATCTTTTACTTCTGTGATCAGAGGTCATTGTATTCTGCAAGATCCAGCATGGGAAATAGAAGTGAGATATTCTCTTGGCACTGGATAAAAGCTCTCTTTAAAACCCTTGCCAATTCTATCCTACCAGAATGGTAATGGATAAATGTGAGTAGCTTTCAGACAACAATATTAACATCCAGTTAACGCTTGGTTAATAAGCATGGCATGACGCATGCTCTCAAAGCTTTATTTTGGGCTGACCACACAATCAGGTTCATTATGGTCATATTACTATCCTTTTTGGAAGCATGAAATCTGGAAATACATTTTTGTTTTCACTCAGCATCTGAGCTCCTGATGATGTGATCCAACCACAGGTAATGCTGTCCTAAGAACGTTACCTATTCTGTTTTTGTCACTGTTTCAGGTATATTGTTACATCCAAAGCTCTGTGATTTTTTTCTCTATTTTTTTTTTAATAAATAAATGCAGGTTTAAGTTTATTACAGTTATTTTTGAACAGCAACTGTATATATTAAATAGATCTGGCAGAAAATGAACAGAGAGAAGATCTGAACAGCTGAAGTATTCTGAAATTTTCAGAAAAAAATCAGGGAGGCCTTGGAAAATGCAAACAAAGCCATTTATTTTTTTTTTTAAATAAAGCAGCAACTTACAGTTCAACAAGAATATTAGTCAAATTTTGACCCATAATCAATAAGCAATTTTAATTTGGAATGTAGTAGCAATGGCTTAGATTTTTTTTTTGTTTAGCTAGAGGGTCAAAAATGTCATTCAAATAGCTATAATTATCTTCTATTTCTTGCTAAATTCTGACAAACTAATCCTCATTTTGATATTCATAAGGCCATTTGTTCATGTATATAAGGTAACAATTTATTGCATTTCTTATAACAGCATGATGGAATGGCCTGATTTAAATTCACTTTTATGGATGTATGGATGCCTTGCTATTATTATTCCATGGTGCCTCATAGCAGTATTTCCTGTTATGCTACTTTAAATTGTGCTAAATGCTAGAATTTTTATTGTGCTAAATGAATACTAGCATTTTGCCATGAAAAAAGAAAAGTGCTAATGTGTTAACTGTCTTCTTTTAAAGTGATTTTAATATTACACAATTCTGCAAAATCAATTGACTGTAATCAGTTACTTTTTAAAAAGGAAAATTGAACTTCATGAAAAATGACACATTAAAATTACATTAGTGATTGATTGGATAATGATGATGGGTTAATGCAAAATTACTATGGAAGGAAGAAGCAAAAATGTTTATCCTGCTGCTAGATCCTTAGAGAACAGATTATAGCTATGAGCCTGATTTTTAGTGCTTCCCACAGTAATTGCTTCTGAGGAGGCATGGGGAATCTTGAAGACCTTAATGATATGCCACTGCCACTTTAATTGCTAAGAGAAGCCAAGAGAATCCTAATTGCCAAGAGAAGCATTACTAATTAAGGTGTCATTCTTCATTCATTCCATAGTAATTAATCTGAAATATTTGTAAAAGCAGAGATATAAATTTAGATCCAAACTCACTTAGCTTAACCACAACATACTTTACATGAAAAAGATCTATGGGTTAAGCAAGGTTAATAGTCAAAAACGTGAAAATGTTTTTTTTTTTTTATTTTTTTTTCTCATAACTTTAAAAAACATGAAGTAAAAGAATTAAGAACTTATTTAAGAACTCATATTTAAATAATGATTCTACTCTTCCATTAAAACATCATTACAACTGTTTGTATAGAGTGTTCATTTTTCTTATATATTTCTCTGTAAAGCTAGTTGCTCCTGAGAATATGAAGACGAATTTTCTTCAGCTCTCTGGTGAGCAAAATTATGCAAATTCAGTTGTACGTCTTTTGGCTTTAGATGGTGATTTTAACAAGACTTGTTTAATCTACCTGCCATCACTATGATTTAATATGTGAAGGTTATGGTTAGGTATGGAAAATTCCCATAATCAGTACTGCATGTGTGTCAAATTCTCCTTTGGTTCATTACTGCTAAAATCCTTATTCAACCGTTCAGAATAATTAATTGGAGTGAGCCAGTTATGTTGGCAGAGGTTTGTTTTCTGTGTACTGTTTCTTTGTACTGTGTTCTTCTCAGCTTTCTTTAATGCAGTTATGTCTCAGGCTCTCTGGGTCCTGAACTCTTATTCTTTGGGCCTGGCTTGTGGTTTACCTTTCTGCTGTACTCAGACCAGATGCCAACTGGTAATACCAATGTTTAAGGCTTACCATGCAAGATCTCAGAACCAATGACTGCGCATCTCTGTGAACCATAAAACTTCTAGGTAGACTTTTCTAGTCCATATTATCAAATTCCCATCTGCATTTCTCAATTTTAAATCTCCCCCCAGTCTAAACTTCCTGCTCTTTATGTGTATGTGTGAGAAAACAGATGTGAAGAAAAAGCGTGGGAACGGCTCAGTTTATATTTCAGTTTATCAGTTTAAGTTTATCATGATAAACTTAGGGAAGAGGTCACTTCATACTGTAAAGATGGTGATGAGCTGTGCTGCAGCATCACTTGTCTAACTGAGGCGCCTGTGAAGGATTTTTAGCGACTGACGGCTACCAAAGTTATGCTACCCAATACAAAGATAGAAATCTCTTATGACCTGAATGGTGCATGACATGTGCCTCTAGGCTACAGAGGGAGCCAAATGTGAAGTGTACCCTTTTGTGAAGTGACTCAGTGGTTGCTGAGGGCCTGATATCTATCTGCCTTGTATGTGTTTCTGGGGATTTAGTCCAGTCTCAGCCTGGTGTTGTCCAAACTGACTGTCCGTTAGTGGCTGGCATATGTGAGGTGCACTGACAGAACACTGCTTCTGGCTTAATTTCGTGCAAGAGGAATCCAGTTCCCATGCACAGAATCTATTCTTTACCGTGGACCATATGCTGCAGCAGGGGGCAATGGAGATATTCTCTTCAAAAGCACAGTCCATATTCAAACTAAGTTACCACTGTGGATGCATCCTCTTTCGTTTAGGTAATTAATTTAAGTACCTAAATGTAGTTGTCAGAACTGGGCAACAGCTTCCATTGATGTCCGTGTCAAGGAGGTGCCCGCACAGCTGTCCATCCTGTCAGTGTCCATCCTCACAGTCTGCATCTCCTCAGGCACGGAAGAGGCTGAAATGTTGAAGTTTGTCCTAGCTGAGATACTGCTGCTGTATAAGCAAAGGTTCAATCCGGGAAATAGATGAAATATATGTTCGTGTAAAACCTGTTTCCGTGCTTGTAAATGCTTGCTTCATTGAATTTTTAAAAATATAAAGAATAAAATCCATACTGAGTCCTGACTGTTACTGAAAGAACCCTACTCACAACTCCAGAAAACTATTAATGTGTAAAAATGACGTTTTTTCTATTTTCATTAAAAATAACAAAGCTGGTGGTAACTCAGAAGGCTAAATGATGAACTGATGTTTAACTGAACATAAATCTTAAGTTCATGAAATTGTAGGTGAGGAATTTAGAAACTCTTAAACTGAGTGTGATTTGTAACTGGCTTTTGTTTTAAACCTCTAAGCAATAACCTTTTAAAAGTTTAATTTATATAAGTATTTTTCATATACAAGGTAGGAAGAATAGATGGGTTGACAACTCAGCGCAATGTGGATTGAAGGTTAATTTGCAGTGAAAAATTCAGACTGGTGTGAACTTCCCAGTAACTGCACTCTAATTAAGAGACTGGTCTGACTGGAATTTTCAGATCTACTTGCTTAGCTTAAATTTGTTTATGCTATTGTTACACAGTTCCACAGCTTTGGAAGAGTATAATGCAGAACAAATTCTGACTTTTAGGTTTGATTAAAACTTGAGAAAAAAAATACTATGCTGTAAATACATTCAAAATATTGCTGACAGTATCTTTAGGATGAAATTGCACTCAAATATCCCTGTTTAATAACCTATTCCAGAATTATACATTTTACAATATTATGTATTTGGGAATTTATTTTTTAAGTTTTAGCTTTTTTGCCATTTAAATTCCTATTAAAAGTTGTCTGGAAACTTCCCTTACGTTCATGAGTCTGTAGTAATGAAGACATAGATGACTGTGATATTTGCAACATTATCACTGCACATAGTTATCTGAGCAATGTAATTATTTTTCCAGAATGCAGGACCAAATATCATTGAAATAATAGTTTTAGATTATTTTTTATTGCTTTGTTTTTCTACAAATCAGCATAGCACACATATTAGTCAGGTGAGAGATGCTGTTATTTATTACCCTTTCCTGTCAGGTGATCTGACTTACTTCTTTGTATCATACACTACTCTGTGATATAAAATTTAAGAAAGAGTTATTTCCACATGACATACACTGACATTACATATGGTCTGTCATGGCCTGGCATTATTTCTCTACAGAGAGTGCCAGTACTATTAACTGTGAGGATGGGGGCACACCACCTGCATGTGTTACGTCCTTCTGTCACTTGCGTTGTCCATCTGTTACTTTCATGAAGCTAACATTCACCTAATTTTTGTCTTATGGAATATAAACCCTCATAAAATCAAAGGCACTTAGGGCTGCAAAATTAATTTAAAATGTAATAGTAAGCAATCTAATTCTCTCTTTGCTCAGTTACTGGATTAGATACCACAGGGTTAATTTTGCCATACTGTGTCTGAGGGTGGATTTTAATTCTTAATGCCCTATTCTGTATGGGCAGAAAAAGAAAAAAGAAAAAAAAAAAAAAAAGGAGGGTTGGATGTGGCTAATAAGTTTCCTATTTGCAATTTTGTAGTAGGCTACGTAAGGCTTAAAGACAGAGGTAACTTTTTAATATAATCAATGTTAATGTGTTTATTTCTCCACAGTGGTATAATTTCAATTATTTCAGTATTGCATTTGATTCTGACTCAGTAAGAGTCCCAATGGCCCCGCACTCCTGATGTTTTGCCCAAATAGTACATTCATCACAGCCAGCTCCCTTTGAATACCCCATGTCCTGTTAAATGTCAATACAGCTGGGTTGGCAGTTCCACACCATACCATTTTGTCGGGGTCCCTGAGCCCATCTTACACCCCCAGGCTGGCAGCATGGCGGCAGCCCCTCGAAAGGCTGGTGGTTTCCATGAAGGCAGCAGTGCAGCCCTGCTTTCATACAGAGTTTGGCACAATTAGCACACTCCACAGCTTTTCATTTCAATAATGATGTAGCAAAGAGTTCACCCTACAAAGAATCTTTTAGCATACTTACTGTCAGAAACCTGTTTTAATTTCATCCCATCCTAAATTAAATTTCTGTCCATTGACCAATGTAGTATTGCTTTGTCTTTTTGTAAAGTATAGGATTATTTTTTTTCCACTTCATGCATAAATGATAAGGGAAGAGGTAAGTGAAAAATGCATGTGAAGTGCTGTTATATGCTGTGTATGGCTTGCCCTTGGAGCAAGAGTTAGAAAAGACCAGTCCGTTTATCTTTTCATGTTTCTTTTATGGAGTAAACTGGGGACAAATTGGCAGGGGAAGTGTTCTGGTAGGTTTGACTTCCACTGCTCAGTCTCCACTGGGGTCAGAGCAACTTTCCTTCCTTTACCAGATGGAGAGCTCCTCTGGTAATGTTAGAAGTTTGCCAAAACTGCCATCTGCTTCTCTTCAAAGTTTATTCCAAAATTGAAAAGCTTTATGGTTCTGGTGAGAGAAGTGAATAGAACCCTAAATACAGAACTAGTAGCTGTTGTTCAGCACATCAGTGCTTAGAAGTTACTATTTTTATCAAGAGTTCCTCCATTTGTGATTTTGAACTCTGAGACTTTAAGCTCACTTAAATTTTATATCATCTGAAGTTAAAAATTTTAAGTGGAATGCCCAATGCCATCGACCAAGTAGAAGCAAATGCAAAATTTAGTGACATTTGTATTAGTGCTGACATGGAGAACTCTATTTGAGGAAGTGCTCTCCTTATACCTGTGCTCCTGCTGGCCAGTCTCCTATCTAAAACTGAATGGTTGTGGCCCTCTCACCCTTTTCATCTGCTCCTAAGTCCTAGCTTCAAAGAGCAAACTGAATTCCATTGCACTGAGACAACAAAATAATTCCTCATAGGTTAAGGGCTGTAGACAGCTAAGCAGTACCATTTTACAGGGTCACAAAACGTCAAGGATCTTTCAGTCAAGCCATTCAGAAACAAATTCTGAATAAAGAATGCATTCAAACAAAATTGGGCTAGTTATGCAAGCAACACAACCTGGACTGGTATTAAATATAACTAATATTGCCATTAGCTGAGGATATGTCCTAGAATAAGATCTCTGAAAGTATTATGGTTGCTTTTCTTTCATTGACTATTGACTACTTATACAAAAAAAAAAAAAAAAAAGCATCATAGAAGGAGAACCAACATTTTGCATAAATGCAGCTATTCCTTTATTTTATATACTGAGAAGGAATGGATCCACTTTAAAACAGAAAACGCCAATTCTTAGATTAGTGTTGTATGATTAAGTTAATAAAGTAATCATATGTCAAGTAGAATTTTATTGTTGTTATTGAATATAAGTGTACAATTTAATCTCAAATGCTGCATTCATTTTTAATTGAGCTATATGTATTCGGCTTAATGGAAGGCTTGGGTTTTTTCATTGCACACTCAATAAATTTTAATTGAACACCTGATTCCTTCCACCAACACATTAACATCTGGGTGCCAGCTATCTTTTATGCATATAGATACACTGGCTATAATTCTGCAAAAAAGCAGATAATAGGAAAACAAAAAGACAACATTATGGAACACTTTCAGCCATATTTTTTTATTGTATCTTGAGAAGCATTTAATTATCTTATTTCATTTAATTAGCCCCACTACTTAGGTCAATTGTTTTTTATTGACATGGCATATTAGCAGCTTTGCTAATTGGAACAAAATAGCATGTGACTATACTGTCTTGTTCAAAGTATTTTCTTTTTTTCCTTTTTTTTTTCTTCCCTTTTTTTTTTTTTTTCCGCTTTCCCAAGGCTTTTATTTATTTCAGTCTTTTCAATAATGTATAAAATATTTTGGCATGGAATGGCTTGATTTACAATGTAGCATTTCACTTTTCACAGTTTTATTCATAAGTTAAAGACAAAAAGGGTTCTAAAAAGAAAGTGTTTACTTCACAGAATTAGATTTTAAAAACAGAAAGCAGCACTCTACCTCTGTAGTTTTTAGAAATTTTAGTATTTCTTCAGAAAGAGAAGTGTATTTTTAAGCATTCTTTACCATTAAGGCTTTAAGTATAATTTGTCAGCATTTAGAAATTCAGTTCTAGAAGAAAAACAGCAGTGTTGTGTCACTCCAGCTGTTGTACTTCTGTGGTTTTGGTATCTATTCCATACCAATCTGTTTGAAATCTGTGATTTAACAAAGCTGACAATTCTAATAGAGTATACATGAGATCAAATTCTATAAATGTTTTAGTGCATAACGTTAATTTCCATTTAAGTGATAACAGAGCTAATATTAAGATGACGTTATGGAAATGCAGTTGATCTGAAATGATTTCCGCATGAGAAAATTTCTTTTCATAACTTATTATACTTCTTCTTAATTTCAGATTCTTCTATTCAAACCATTTTTTAATGCTTTTGAAGACATGATATATTTTTGACTCAAGAATTCCTCAAGATGTTTTTGGTATCTCCATATCAAAGAAAAAATATACTTTCACCAGTTTGACACATCTTCTGTTTCTCAAATACTGATACTTTTGCAAATTGTTTCTGTGCCTTCTGAGTTGTTGGATAATGTTTATAATATATGTGTTCAATTGCATTGGCACTTCAACAGATTAAGTAACTTGTCATTATGCAATGAATGTTCTCCCCGTAATTTGAGAGTAAGTGTACTATTAATATGTATGACTCTGTGCTCCCGTAAATCCATGATCTGTGGAATAATAAGGCTTTACACTTATTTAAAATACTCATTTTAAAACTATCTCAAATACAAGTTCTACAGTCTTTGCCCTGAAGTTTAATTTAACCTCTTTTTTTATGGTTTCAGAGTTGCATTTTCTTTCCTGTTAGGTCAGTCACAATACAGGTAGCAGGGATGAATGTGAGCTGGACTTTCATAGCCTGAGCCACTGCATTATACATATCCTGAGATCCACAGGAGGGCAGCATGGTTAAATTAAGGGAGAAGATGGGAATATGATTCAACTACATGAATCTCACTTTTGATTGTTTATGGTGTTTGTGAAAACTTTTATAATTTCAGACAGTGCATATTTTCCTAGCCAATACATATAAAGCAATTGCACACTAGTTGTAGAAGTTCCCATTTGTAGCTTCTTAGTAGCTCACAGTGGAAGTTTTTCTCCGTATATATACACAGACAATTTTAGAAGAAGATTTTAATGTATCTAATGTGGGAATTATTAAAGCCTAGAGGGAAATTTAGCTTCACAAATTCCAATGATTTTTTATTTAGTATTCTAGTAAATCAGAATAGTGCTTTACTAGAGGGAGAGTGGGGGTAGCTATTTACAGTTAAATACATGTAAGAGATACTGGAACTACTCTGTTCTTCTCCAACCTCTTGACTGCACTGTAGCAGGAAATGGGTCCTCCTATATGTCATTTGGAAATATTCATATATAACTATATATATATATACACATGTAAAGTGCTGTTTGGGGAAAAAAGATGGAAAATCTCAATCTGGGATTTGAAAAATTATCACTGTGTGATACTAAAAATATTAATTATATTTTGGTTCAATTTAAATAGGTCACCAAAACACTCAAAAGGCATTTTACCATTTACATTATATACAATTAATATTATTATTAAGTATTTTCTAAAACTTGCTAAAAGTGAGAAGAGGTGACTAAAACTTCCTATCACATCCAATTCATCACTGTTACCATATATGTTTCCTCATAGATTTTATGGATTTTTAAAATTATTTTTATGTATCAGCAGTGTTCAGTTGAATATCAGTTCAGATTGCTGTTTTGGGGAGACAGTTGCCTGGCAGAGCAATCCTGTGCTGCAGGAATGGCTGACCCCAATAGATGGATCTGATGCTCCCTCACAAGTGGTAAATTCTGTGTTCCTGAAGTGCTACTTCTACTGGTCCTAATGTAAATCTGCTCCAGTTTAGTAACTCTAATGCAGGGACAGTGCATTTGAATGTTTTTGTTTTATACATATGTGCTATGTCAAAGAACTTCTGACAAATTCTGAACAAATCCATGCTGTTGTTAGAGGTTTATCTCCTTGTATATTACTTTTTTGTTCTTGTCTTACAAACAACAAAAACAAAGCCATTTTCTAGGCATTATTGGTAGCATTTCAGCATTTCTTTAGGGTTTTAGTTTTCTTCCCAGTTACCTTAATCTGCTTTAAAAATCATGAATTGCATGAAGGGATGCTAAAATAAATTTCTTAAAGGGGATATATTTATAGTGATGCATTTCTGTTGTTTCTTGAAATAACTCCTGCAGAATTCAGTCCCAGATCATTTCTGTGTAGCATTTCCAAGGACAAATATCCAATCATGTTAATGGTCCTAATGAAAATTATTATACACTGAAAGCTGTCCCTTCCAGTGCCTAAATAATACTCGTAGGTGGCTGTCTCAGAGCAAACCAGAAGAGCTGCTTCTAGGCACATGTAGGTGAGATGTGGAAGTCTGCTACTAGATGTAGATTTTGAAAGTATAAATGGGCTGAGAAAACAACTACAGGAATTTGCTGAAACAAAAATTAACAAGTAGTAAAGTCAGAGACACAGTTTCTAGACAGAGAAACTTCTGGAGCCACTAATAGCATGAGTATAGGAGAAAATTCTGGGCATATACAGCTGCATGCTTGCATCTCACTTGCTGCTTCTCTCTGAATCCAGTTGAGAACAAGGTACAAGACTGAATATACTTTTGGGTGGCCATGTTTATGTCTTTCATAGGTAAAGTTTCTTCAAAAGAGCCAAAGTGTCATGGAATCGGAAATCTTTTTTGTTTCTTTGGCATCTTTAAAATTCTAGTCATGTATTCTGTATAAGAACATTTCAGAAAAGAGAAGCTTTAAGAGAACTAACCATCTGGGTCATACCGTGAAAGCTTTCTTGTTCTCACTCATGAATTGCCATCAAAAGACAGTCAGGAGCTATAAAAGTACATTTCTGACTCTAACTTGTATTGAAAGGATCGATCACCTATAGTTTTCATTCTGCATTGGCAGGTTTTCCAGGGCAGAATTTCTCTTATCAAAATGTTAGATTGGACTTACTGTGTTGGACCAAATGTTCATCTAATCCAGAATCACATCTAGTGTGGCCAGCAGCAGATGACTGACATGTGTAGCCATGATCTCTCTCAGTACTCTCCTATACTCCACCCACTGGCAGGGCAAGGACTGTCCCGAGCCAGATGTGGTTTCTGTGCATGATTAACATTCAATGCATTTCTCATTCACAAACCTGTCCAGGAATGCATAAAAGGTACAATGAAATGTAACTAATTTGAGTTCATGGAAACAAGCCATAACTGTTGCTGTGCTTTATGAGAATGGAAATTGATGTCTGGCACTACTCCTACAATCCTTAGAGCTGCTAGAGATGTAGTGGAGGCAGTCTGCGTCTACTGAAATTGATACACAAACTTTTTTTTTTTTTTTTTTTTTTTCCCTGCTGTTGTATTTTGGACAGAAACAAGTGGTATTAATTGGTTCCAATATTTATATGAAGTCTGGTAGATTAGAAGGGAGTTTTCCAATGTATGAGGGCATGAAGTGTCAAAATTGTAATCCAGAAGAAAATCACATCATTTCCAATTAAATTGAAAACCCAATAAGTTGGATGTTTTAAAGTGTTTATCAAACTACAGATGGATAATTCATCCATAAGGATTTCCAGAAATAATAGGACCTCAAAGTTTCTGTTACTTATATTTAGATTGTTTATACATACTGAGAGCAGAGATGGTTTCTGTGAAGAGCACTCTGTTAATGAGGTTCCCCTAATATCAGTGTTCAGACATGTCATACAAAAATCCTACTTAAATTTATGAAGTTTAAAAATACACTGTACTTTTTGGTTCATAGAGAATAATGTGAGTGTGTCTTCATGGAAAGCTCAATTTATCAAAGGTGAAGAAACTGCATCTACCAGTAGACTTAACCACACAACACTATTTGTATATTCATACGCATAATCCATGAGTCCATTTTAAACTTAATCTAGACTTTGAGAAATACATTTTTCTGTAGTTTAATAAGATCTTTATAGTTCTGCAAAGCAGGGTGATACTGCTCTTCCAAGGATCATTTGCAAATTCCAAAAGGGTAACTGTATTTTCCCCACTGTTGTTTAAATTGTACTCTATGACTTTTCATCTTGGAATGCTCTGTAGTTGTGCAACTGGAAAGAAATTTATTCTACAAAGTGTACCAAGTATTTTGAAATCTTTACAGTCAGCATAGTCTCTGTTCATTATCAGCTAAGTTCAGTCATTGCATCCACAGAAGCTTTGTCTCATAAAACCATCTCAAGAAAGTAAATTAGTATATGTTATTCTGAATTGAGCTTTAGAATGAGTATTTTTTGTCAGTCTGTAAACAAGCATTTGCAAATATGTTCTGAGCCCTTATTTCTGATAGACACAGAAGTATTTCAATATTCAGTGAATGTCACATTATCTACTTTTCATGACTCATAGATACAAAAATTCTCATTCATTTTGTCTATTCAGGAAACCAACAGCAATGCCTAAGTTTAGAGCACTGGCACTGTAGGGAAATGATATAGCCAATGAAGACAGAAGGGTTCTTCCAATGGGCAATTTGCAAAGCTCTGAAGATAAAATATGCCCCAAATAGGTTATACTGGATCTATACAAAATACGAGGGTAATATGGTCACTGAGAGTGGCGTAGTGGAATTGCAAAGCTGAATGTATTTCATTTGCTCTTTCTCTTCGGAACATTTTCTTTTTATCTTTTTAATTCATGTATGATTTGCACGTTGGACACATGCAGTCAAAAGGCTGAACAGCTTTACAGGCTTCTGAAATACATTTACTAGTGTCTGGAGTATAGGGCTGGTGTAAGGCTTTCCTGAATGCTTCTCCTGCTGTGTTAGAACCTCGAATTCTGAACAGTCTTGCTCCTCTCTCCACCATGCTTTCACACAGAAGCCAATATAATGATGCTAGCATACTCACTAGATGTTTTGTGGGAAGTAATTAAGTGAAGTTTATGAAGCACTACTCTAGTGTCAATCAATGTTTCTATTAAGAAAATAAAAAGAGGTAAGACAGAACTTCTTTCAAAATTTTGGTGGTGTTTTAAGATAGGGTTTCTAATGAATATGTTTGGGGGATATTAAAAAGTTAATTTTAAAAAGCAATTAAAATTATCACAGTATTCTGAATGAATATCTTCTGTGTGCACAAATTGAATGAAAGTGTTAGATTAATTCACTATCATAATTTTTGTGCTTCATTTCATACCAGAAATACAGATGTAACATTTTTCTTCATGTCCTTGCTAGATCAGATGTACTAATCTATAAAGACATTAAAATACCTACTGGTGGTGATTACAACAAACATTAGGAAAAACCAATTGTCAAGCTTTAGGATTAGTTCTGCAGAGGTCCATCCGTGTTCTTTATGAAGTTAAAGTTACATCAGTTTGAAGGAAAGCTCTCTAGACCGTGAAAAGAAATACATAAGCAGCCAGAGATAACCAAAACAAAGGAACACTCTTAAAACAGTTCACCGCTCTTAGGAGCCTTGGCCACTCCTACCAAAAGTGGTTTGTTTTCAACACTGGGACTCCAGCAATGGAGCTGCATCAATTGGCAGCTTAGTTCATTGATTTGTTTTACATCAGTGTGACACTGAGCAGGGTGTTTTGACTGATTCCATCAGTGGCAGCATATGACCTAGCAACAAAAGTAGATTTTTCATATTAGCAGGTCCTTGGCCATTTACGCTTTGTAGATAATAAATAATATCACTGCGTGCCTGGAAAAAGGGTCACCAGTTTTTCTGTCTAATTGCAGTGTCATTTGCTTCCATTGAGATGGAGAGGTGTCTGGGCTGGATGCCCAGATGATTTTGGATTCAGAGAATTACTTGATTAAAGGCCTGGCAATACAAAGAACCATTGCTATAGCCCAACTCGATGCTCAAAGGAGAGAAGCGCAATACAAACTTTTTCTAGTACATCTGCCTACATTAGTATTTAAGTTCAGATTTTCACTTTTAAACCAGTCTCAGTTGTTCCTACTTACTGTGCTTCGTTTCACCTCACAGAACAGCGTGTGTTCACAGACTGCAATCTTTTTAGATGAAATTAAACCACGAGATGAGCTCCAGGGGTGCACCAAATATGTTGCAACCATTGGTAGCTATTTGGTCCATGGGATCAGGCTAGCACTAGCCCTAAGTAAGCCACATCAAAAAGCACAGACAGTGGATGTCTGGTAATCAGCACCTGCTGTTCTGCAGTTATGGTGCATTAGCAGTTTACATTACAATTAAATTATATCAAAATCACTTTCTGCATTTGTGTTTCTGCATTTGTTTCTGCAACTTTCTGCATTTGTGTTGTGTCTGAAGGATATTGTTCTTTGTTGCCTGGAATTCTCGCAAGGCTAAAGGATATATATATATAGATATTTGTCTTGACAAACATTGCCACTTTACATACCAAATAGATTTCATGATATGACATAAATTGCATTAATAATTCTCAAGTTGCCATTGCAATTACTTCACAGGTTCCATAAGTACTGACATGCATATTCACAAATGCTGAAGCGCATTAAGATATCCCTGTTAAAGAATCTAGGGATAACTGATCTTCCAGCATACCTATATCCATTTAGACTGTAAGTGAAAATTTGTTTAGTGGGGAAAAAAAAAAGCACGTTTTCTGTTCATATTAGAAATATCTTGCTCATTGGAATAAATGGAACTGTTTACTGTGGTTGTCCTGTTTGTATTACTTGACATTCTTCAAGATTTCTATATCCTTAGCAGTCATAATTACAATAGGAGTTTAGGCTGATTTTTTTCGTTCCATCTGTTGAAGGCTTATTTAGTTCTCTTTCTCAAGAGCACAGAAAGTACTAAAATGAATCTGAGAATGTTTACTGCTAGGTTTCTTATGACCCAGGTCATATTGATGTCTTGAATCAGTTTTCTCTCTCGTCCTCAACCGAAGGAAAAAAAAAAAAAAAAAGGCTTAATCTTGCAGGGTTAAATAAAAGAAGGAATGCGGTGCAAGGAAGATTCCTTTTATGCAAGCGTGCAGGGATGACTGAAAGTGCCTGTGGGCATTTGGTCCCCATTGGTTCTCACATCGAATGCAATGATGCCCACAGATAGCCTGTATTGTTGTCAGCTAAATGGGATCATGAGTGTCTGAAAGGTGTTTGAGAATGAACTGAAAATCATTTTCACAAGTGGATGATTACTTCTGCCACATGTTAACCGAACTCTATCAGAATGGCCCAGATTTTTGAGACTGCATTAATTGCTCTTTCAACCTTGACTGAGGTTTCTCTTTAAGAAAGGCCTTTGCTGGACTAAACTGCTACACGTATTGATTTTCCTTTCTATATTTTTTTCATTGTTTGTGATAAATGAAGCCTTTTACAAGTAGAGAATTTATCATTCAAGATGTAGATAGATTGCTTCATTCCTTGGAATAAAAAGGCCGGTCTAAAAATGATCTCTGTAGAAGTAATAAGTCCTTTCTCATTTCTCCAGCGGTGAATAGCTCCAGTATTCCACACTCAATTATGTTTTTCAGCTATTCATTAGTGCTGATTTTTTTTTTTTCATCAAAAAGTAGAACCCTGCACCCTCACAGTGTGGACTTCAATCAAATAAGCTGCCATTTTCTTTCCTGTGTATGCCATCACATAATTGAAACTGAACTATAATATTTAGCAATGTGATTTTGAATTTTTGTAACACAAGGAAAAACACTTTGAAAAATATTCAACCCTTATATATTTAAAATTTAGTGATGGTCAGACTTTGTTAAGTAAATGTGTTCAGTTCAGAAATTACTCTGTTTTTATCAATTCTATTTCCAGAGTAAAAAATGATACTGACTGAGTCAAGATGATGTAGAAAACATTTTTCCCCAGGTGTTTCTGTATTTTGTAGTAGAAATGAAGTTACTTGTATTTTTATTTGTTTTCCAGAGGGAAAAAAAAAAAAAAAACTTTGATTATTAAATGTTAATTTTTTTGCACCATAGTGTAGGCATTGTGAGGTATAATCAGGTAAATCTGTGTCTTAGAAATGTGTCTTAGTACAATTCTGATTTTTACTTTTTAATTCGGGAGTGAGGGAAAAGAAATAAGGCCATATTAAATAACGTTTAAGAAAACTGTAGAATTGCTTTTAAAATTGTTAGTCTTTGGAAAGTGATTGTGTGGTTTCTACATTTGGATGATCTTTAACATTACTAGAAAAAATGGGTTATAAAATCTTTTCATTGGTGTAGCACTTAGTGACTCAACATGCGTGATCAAGGTCCTATTTTCTCTGTGCTGCAGATAAGCAGATATAATAGTCTTAAGTTACTGGAAATTATGTGAGTAATATAGAAAGACTGAAAAAGTAAGGCAACCAAGCATATGCATACAAACTCTGAATATATGTTCTAATATGTACAGGTACCAATACGGATGTTAAATATACATATTTATTACAATATTAATATATTTTAACAGAAGTCTGACATGTATATGTATTGCTATGTATACCAGAAAACCAATCCTTCCTAACTGCTTGTCAGTCTACTCATTACAAACTCTGCAAAGCATGGTCTTAAAGAAAAGTCAGAATAAATCTACTTAATAATAAGTGATTACTATTCCAGTGCTTTATACAGGAAAACTATCTCAGTGTCTTTCTTCTCAGTGTATGGCAGAACTGTAGCAATTAAAAAATTATTTCAGATTATCACAATTTTAGAAAACAAATTAAAGAGAGAAAAATCATAGCAAATGGTGTGGTTGTTTTTTAGGAATGTGGTATTGGCTGCTCCTGAATATCAGCTGTTTCTCAGTGTTGGATGGAGTATTTTATCTAGATGCAGGCATAGCATTTTAAGGAATGGCTGTTGTGTGATTCTTGTTGGCACTGAGGGTATTTAAAATAATCTGAGCAAATAATGCTATGTATCTTTAGCAAGTTGTTACTGGTTTTTGTTGTTGTTGTTTTTTCTTTTTTTTTCTGGAGAAAGTGAACAAGGCTTGTAGGTATATAGAGATACACATATGGGTAGAGAAATAGCAGGCTGCAATTCTGTGTGCTTATGATTATGAGGCTGCTGTGCTTTGTGGCACTAATGTTAACTGAGACTCATGAAAAAAAGTGCAATTCCTCATCTTAAAACATTTTTGAACTTAGTTCTAGGGCTTAGTTCACTTCTGAATCTGTTAACTTCTTAATTTTCTGCTCTAGCTATGACTCTTAAGTGATATTTAATCTTGGAAACTGGCTTTTATAGACTTTTTCTTTTATAGATGCCAACTGTACAGTTTGAAAAATTAGCTTTCTGTAGTTTCTAGATATTGTCCAAATTTAACAACATTCTTAGGTCCTTTCCTTCCCATTTATTTCAATGGAAAAACAAATGGAAAAGAGAAGCTCAAACAGGATTTAGGAGGCTGGGAATTTGGCTCCTTCTGAGTATGTGAGGCTTAAGTTAAAGTAAGGATTAATCTCGTCTTTCAGGAGCTTGAACACTTGAAATGAGCATTGGAGGTTTCTCTTGTAAATGGCTGAAATTTCTGCATCATAAAATACTGTCATCATTAGAGATGGCACTGGAAGATAAATTAATAATATAAGATTATAGCTGTGTGTTTATAGTGATTTGCAAAACCAAATGTCATAAGGCTTTGCACTTGTGTACCAAATCCCAGTGTTGTGTCATGAATGCTATCTTCTTTGTTATTTAATCATGTCTAAGACCATGGGATTTTAAACTTAGGTAGTTAACGTTCCACTTCTTTGTTTTCCAATGAAGCTGTTATTTAAGACTCTAACTGGAAGTGAAATCACTTCCAGTTTGTAGGAGGAATAAAAAGTGCACATTGTGTTTGTTTGTTGGTTTTTCTCATATCCCTTCCTATTTTATAATTTTGAATTTACTGTAACTTGTGACAATTCTGCCTGTACTGCAGAACCATACGTAGTATATCTTACATGAAAACTAATTTAAAAAGCAACATTTTCACTGAGATGAAATGTTCTGCTGTTTATGATACCGGGATTGGTCTTGAGTAAGAGGAATTCACTCTTAGTCTATGGCTACTTTGCAGTAATTTAAGACATGGCAAAATGGTGAGAACGTGGTCAGGATGTCTTTGTACTGTTGCATTTGAGGACTGTGTATTACTCTCAGTTGGTCGGTGCAGTCCACTGGGGCCATTGTCCTCTGACATTGGTCAGGGGAAGTTATAGGATATTCTGAGTGGCAGAATCACCATGTAGTACACATCAGGCTGAGAGCTGAGGGAACTCAAAGACCACCCGTGGACCCTTTTTGTTTTCTTTCTATGGTCATTTATCTTTCAGGCTGAGTGGAATCTGTCAGCCATTCCCCCTCCACCTGGAGGTAGTAGTGGACAGATTAACAGGGGCAATAGCAAACTGATATGCTTTGGGTAAAGTAAATGTTCTGACTCTTTTGAAACACATAAAAAGCACAACAGTTCATATTTTGTGCAACAATATAGACCTGTCGCTCTGTAAGGTAAGTGCTTCTTTAATTGGGAAACATACTAAACTTTCAAATAAACACTATTAATGGCCTTTCTTCGTTACCCATTCTGACATAGTCCTCACTCCACTTATTTCCTTTTATTGAATATAAAATAATCACAAAATTAAGAAGTTAAAAAGTGTATGGCAGGATCTGGACTAAGAAAGCTACATTGCATGGTAATCCAACAAACTGTACCATTATACAGTTGTCTTCTTTCCCATAGAAGCAGAGTAACCAAGAAGGGCAGAGTTTGAGCACAGGTGTAGCAGGAATTGCAAAAAGGCAAAATGTCTGGGGCTTACTAATGAGGCAGCCATTAAGTAATACGATAAACTACCATGGTTAATGAGAAGTATTATGCTGAACATTCATGTTAGTTAAAATTTTGTCCTTTGTCCATGGTATCTAAAGTGGGAAAGAATGTGCTGCAGGTCCATCCACCAGCCATCCCACCAGCCAGCTCCAGTCACGGTCTTTGCAACTTCTCCATTATAATGCTAGCATCCTCTGGAGAGTGCCTGTGAAGCCAGCATTCATTGATCTGAACAATTTGGTGGGCCTTTCACCCACCAAGTTGCACTAGATACCTTAGAGAGAGGCCAGCCAGCCAGAAGGGCTATCTCATAGGTTAACAATGGTGTAACACAATCAGGGCACCAGAAAAAAAAAAAAAAAGTCACTATTGTGCCATAAAATTTGCTGTAATTGTTTTGTTAATGAGAATTCTTCCTCTACCAGCAAACAGTATCAGCATCTGTAGTTTTATCTTATCACTTGTTGATACTCCTGACTACATTGTTGGAAAA
>NC_048893.1:23515883-23532435 GCF_011077185.1 Oxyura jamaicensis
GGGGGAAGGTTGAGAAGTTTAACATTTCTAACATTCAATGTTTTGGTGTAATCAAAAGTGTTTAACTTTAAGCTATTTATTTCAGAGGCAATTTGTAAAATGTAAATTATGAGCAGATTGGTCTTAAACATGAGATCATTAGTTTCTGCCTTTTTTTTTTTTTTTTTAATTAAAATGCCTAGTTTTGAACAAAAAGGAATATCTGTGAATTTTCTGTGGTCTGAGTAAACAGAAGAAAAAATCACTTCTTAGATGTGACAACACTGAAAAATACTATGTACAGCAAGTGAATACACTCATATGTATTACAGGCTCCTAATATCACGCTTTTTATTAATGGAAAAACAAACAAACAAACAAACAAAAAACATTCCTTTTATTATTTCCTTTTCAGATATTTGTACGCTCTAGGACAGAAGGTTTGGAAACGGTGGAAAAAGCGCTACTTTGTTCTTGTTCAGGTTAGTAGACTACCAGGAAATCTCATTGAAAAGTAATCTTTGACTATTTGTTCTCAGGTACAGTATCTGGAACCATTTATAAATCACCATCTTCAGGCCATATATGCAGCACTATTCCAAGGTTTTTACATTGTAGACACTTACCAGGATATATATATATATTTAATTTACATATATATATGTAGTAAACAGAAATGTCACTGAATTTTCCATATATAAATCAGTCCAAACCCAGAGCACTGTTTCAATGGAAACCTAGAAATTTCTGAATAGTGTTGTGAGCTTGAAACATTTCACTGACAGCTTTCTAGCAGTACTCAATTTAAAATAGTTCTATTTTTAAAGTGGTTTGTACTTATTGTTTCATTTATTCTGTCTCAACACATTTTTCCTGCCTTTAATATTAAATAATAGCAAAGATTAGTTACTACTAAGCACTTTTTCTTTTTCTTTTCTTTTCTTTTTTTTTTGAATAAGGCTGTTTTTGTTCTTTCTTGCACTATTAAATTGGGTAAAATCTAATTACACAGTGGTTATAGAAAATCTAGTGCAGCAATTGTTCTTAACCACAAAAATGTGCTAGGCTGATAATTCATAACCTTTTGTCCAGACCTAGTGCTGTATTTTCACATGCTGATGAATGGCAACATTAACATGAGGCTATTACAACAGCAATAAAAAAGTAAATGTTACTTGTGTTGTCAAAACTGGGAAATGAACAATTTCTGTGATTCTTTGGAAAAATCAATATTTTCTGTTTGTGCTTGTCTTCACCTAACCGTTACAAATTTGACGTTCTTTTGAGTTAGTTCATAGAACAATGTTCCTCTGTGTCCTTTGTTTTGTTGATAGAAGAGAGTTAAAATGTGAGTCTCCGTCAACGTTATATGAAGACTGAAGCCTGTTTACAAGAGTTTAAGAATGAAGGCTTCTAAACTGCCTTACAGAAAGCCTGACTCCTTTCTCTACTATTCTGTTAGTCATATTCACCTGGTCTCTTTCCTACTCCTAAATTATGAAAATTATAACAAACAACAACTGAACAAGATCTTAGTAAACCTAAAAGCTGAGAGTATTTGCATGTTATTCTTGCTAAGCTTGTTGTCAATACAGTGTTCTCTCTGGCTTCAGTGGGAATTGGCTTGGATGTTGATAATTAGCAAGTAATGATTATAAAGTTGAACAGGACTTCAGGTTGAAGTCATCTGGAAAGGCTAAGGAAATCATTTTGGTTCAGATTTTACCAAGGTATTCTGAGAATAGGTCACGTCTTCTTGTGACTTAGTTACTAAGACTTGCAAAGGTTGAGAAGAAGGTTGAGATAGGATAGCTGTTAAGGTGTGGATGTGATGGCAAAATAGTTACAAGAGAAAAAGAAAGACTAGAATGCTTACTTGTCCTTTACACTCTTCTTTCACACTCCTCCTCCTTTACATACTCCCTTTTATAAAAAGAAAGACCTTTTTCTCCTCCTCCAAACCACAGCTGCCACCTGTGTTTTAAAGTGCACACCTAAGAGACTCATGGTCTTGGTGTGTGATATGGAGCTACCTGCAAGAACAGCCAAGTGAATTTTAGTTATCTTCTGCTTCCTATGCTGAAATTGAAATACTGGAAGAGAATGTTACGGGAATTCCAGCTGTGATGGGATTTAGACATCTATTTCATCTTAAAGCAGCTACCAACTCAATAAAGCTGTATCAAAAGTACTGTGGTAAATCAATATTTACTGTCCAGACAGCTCTGGCTCATTTATATAGTCTACACGATACACACACTGACAATAAGTTGAAGTCAATATGTGTGAAATAAGCATTCAGTAATGAATATCAGTCTTTTGTATTGATATATCATTGACATATTGATGATTCTTCCTCTGTAGATTTTAGCTTTTAGCTTATGTTGGTAAAATATTAAGGCCATGAAATTCAGTTGTAAGACAGAAACTATCAGTATGATACACAAAGGCTTTGAAAATTTAACTCAGGTGTGAAATTCGATGAATAAAGTTGATTTTTCAGGAGAGTGATGTGAGTATTGTGCATCTTTGTTATTGCTACATGTATTGGAAGTTATTAGTGGTGTGTGAAAGAACAGCTCAATGTTATAGGAAGGTTACAAAGTCTAGAAATTTTAACCTCTTCATTATATTTGCTTTTCTTCCCTTTACAATCCAGTCACTTCTCTAAAAGGTTGTTCATTTCAAACTAGCAAGTGACAAGGATATTGCATGTTAGGTAAGAAGCCTCAGCTGGACATGCTGTGTTTTACTTTGTCATCTGATCATAACCTTCCTTCAGTGATCTAAATACAGATTCTCTTCTGTAACTTTAATTTCATTTGTTCTAATGTTTGAAAAGTCAGTCATTTTCTTAACAGATTTTTTTTTTTTCTAAATACCCCAGCTATGCAAGCTAGTTCTTGCAGCTGAACTGTCCATTAATGTCCTGGTGCAGGGACCACAGTCAGCTTCCAGGTTTTCAGTAAGAGGTCCTCCTGGTGCGCTGAACAGGGACTTTCTGCCCCATGGGAACATCCCCTAGCATCACTGTTCAGAAATCATTCCCAGATTGCTGCCTGTATATATCTGTCATGCACACACAGGTTTGTTGTCAGTTTTCCATTTTGTTATAAAGTAGGTAAAACATCTCAAAGTCAGGTGTTTGGATCCCTGGAAAATTATGAAATGCGGTTGTAGGAAGGAGATTTCCTTTCCTCCTGTCAAGCATTACTATAAGAAGATGACTTGATTATGTTTTTGTTTGAAAATGTGTTCTACATAATCCTGTTTTTTGTACCTGTTATCCCATGGTGTACTGCTACTTAACAAGTCATTCTGTTAAAAGAATATATTTGAAATATGTTTGTAGAAGTAAAATCAACAGCATTATAATCTCTGTGATAATGGTAAGATTAAAAATGAACAAAGACACATAGCCTAGATTTTCCACAAACCAATCCTCAAAAACATGCAAAAAAAAATCTTTAAAAACGGGTTTCCTGTGCATTTCCACAAGTATGTGCTCACTTCCTTTTTGATGGCTCAGTTTATTTATATAATATGGTTGTACAGAGTTGTTGACAAGAAAATTTAGGTGATTTGGTTGTCTGCCAAGCTACTTCATTCAACCAAATGGAATAATTTTAAAAAGTGTTTACTGCAGTATCAGGTATCAAAAATTAAAGAAGTCAGTTCAGTTTGCAAGAAAGGGAGAGGAGGGTGCTCTCAAGAAATGCAGTGATAGCTGCAAAGGATTTAGAGGTGTGTGACTACCCAATGTTCCCTCCATGGTTGTGCATGAGGGCAGATAAGATCATAGAGAGTATAAATAGGGAAATACCAAACAGTACCAGAGGTGATATTTATGCTGAACCTAGATCTAATGGCATGGTTAAGGCTGAGCCTGTGTCAGGGCCCTGAGGGCATTAATGGCCTGAATAAATGAATGAATGAATGATGTCCCTGTGCATCCCCTGGGGCCTCTCCCACCCTGCCCACAGCCCAGGGTGCCATTTCAGCATTCCCAGCCCCAATAACACCATAGTGGGGCAGGTCTCCAGCTCCCCACAACTCTCCCCTGCTCAGCCATGGGCCCTGGTGGGACGGGCCCACCCATGGGACTACAGCTTGGCCAAGTCTTGGCCCATCCCCATTCCAAGTAGGTGTCTGGTGCCCAGGGCTGCCACTGCCCCAGTGCCCTCAGCTACCCTGCTGCTGGTTGGGCCTGGAACAGTCCCTGGCCATCAGGCCCTGCCCTGAATGCAACCCTGGAAGCGACTAAAAATCTTTAAACCAACATACAGTTTTCTAAAATAAGTACCACAACTGAAAGCAAAGTTACGGGCACAATGCTCAAACAATGAGGTGAAAATCTGTAGTATATGTTATGCTGGAAGACAGGCTGGCTGATTATAGCAGTTCCTCGTAGCCTGAAAATCTAAATTTCTAAAAATGGTGAGCTAGGTTGTTTTTTGCTTTTATTTATGTTTAGCTCTCCTTGTATAAAGCAAATGTAGTAAGCTCAAGGTGGAAAGCTGACTCAGTTTTAGTTACCTGACTTTTAGCTGTACTTGTTGCTCAAATTCATATCTAGTTCACAAGATGAAATTAGAATTAGTTACTTTAAATAAAGTAGTTTATTTGCTATAATTTTGTACATATGAAATCATACACATTATAGTTTGTACATACATATAGTTTATGTACATATGAAACGTCCTGTAAAGCTACTTTAATTAATGTATTGGAATACCTATGTTAGCTTCTGTTGGCTATAGGCTTCTGCTGTGATGATGGAGATGTTAGTACTGCATTAGTTTCTTCACAAAGAGAGAGCTATAACAGCTTTTGCTTTTGCACACTCTGGCAGAGGACATTCATTCACTATATGGTCTATACACATAGAGTAGCATAATCCTGTTTTCCCAGGGATTCTTAAAATGAGTTTTACAAAAAAGTCACAATACTTTACATAGCACATTACTATCAGGGCATTATGTCAATAATAATCTCACACCTTGTGTGACTTTCCATAAATATCAAATATTTTCCACAGAGAGTCAAAAATCTTCAGTCACAGGCAATTGAAGTCACTGGATTTTGAGGTGGATTAGTGTGCAGTCACAGCAACAACTAGTATATGAATGACGCTGAAATCAGCTGTTGAAATTTTATGTCAAAAAGGATCATTCCTGAAGTTGTAGCAAAAGCTGTAGATCTAGGTGATGATTAGCTGAGCAGTCAACAACTGAGATCAATACAGTCCATTGTCTGTGAGACAAGCTTCTCGCATATCCTTGGATCCTTGCATAATTTCGCATATTTAAGAAATTATATTGTAGTTCAAAACAAGTCAGATGGCCAGACATCCTACAGACCCTGGAGATAAGAGTTTCAGAGGCCTGTGTAAATTCATTTCATAGAATCATAGAATATTCCGAGTTGGAAGGGACCCTTAAGGATCATCAAGTCCAACTCCTTGCACTGCACAGGTCTACCCAAAAGTTTAGACTATGACTTAGTGCATAGTCCAAACGTTTCTTAAATTTATACAGGCTTGGTGCAGTGACTAAAATTTCCTTAAAGTTTCCAGTGCTTGCAGATTCACAAGCTCTTTTTTCTGTCAGTATCTCAATTTTGTTTCAGTGACTGCTTTTTCTCCCTCGGCTGTTAGATTTTATCTTTATCTTTCCAATCACTTTTCTGTCAGCTCTCCTTATCACTTTCTATTCTGTCTATAGAGTCTTAAACCACATGATGGCAGATCCTTCTCTTAATGCTTTTTTCTTCCTAATTGTGCTTGATCAAAAGGAACTTCATGTTGTTCATGACTGTGAATAGAGGTACAGAAGAGGCAGAAATTGGACTATAAAGTCAAACTGAAGGTTCTGATACTTACCTTCTCTATATAGAACTGGCTAGTTTTGTGATCACCTTTCCAGCTGCATGATAAATTTTGGCAATCCTCCTGCAAACAGTATTTATATATATATATATATGTCTTTTTTTTTCCAGCTTCTTAGAATACAGGACCTTTTCTCTCACACAGAAGGCTAACCAGTATGGTTGGCACCAAATATTTTCTCTAGCTGAACCTAGTTTACTTCTGTTGTGGTTTAACACTGTCAGAAAGCTTAGTAACACGCAGGTGCTTGCTCAGTCTCCCCAGGTAGAGTAGGAAAGAGAATCAGAAAGGTAAAAGTGTGAGAACTCATGGGTTGAGGTAAAGACAGTTTAGTAGGTACAGCAAAAGCTGCATGTGTAAGCGAAGAAAACTAGGAATCCTTTTGCTGCTTCACAACTGCAGGCATGTGTTCAGCCACTTCTAGGAAGGCAGGGCTAATTGTGCCTAGCTGTTTCTTGGGAAGACAAACGCCATCACTCCGAACATCCCCACTTCTTCCTTCTTTAGCCCAGCTTTTATTACTGAGCACAACACCATAAGGTATGGGATATCCCTTTAGCCAGCCTGGGTCAGCTGTCCTGGCTGTGTCCCCTCCCAGCTCCTTGTGCACCCCCAGCCTCCTTGTTGGCAGGGCAACACAAGAAGCAGAGAGGTCCTTGGCTCTGTGTAAGCCCTGCTCTGCAACAACTAAAAACAGTGTGTTATCACCACTACTTTCACCAAAAATACAAAACACAGAATCATAAAAATCTCTATGACGAAAAATAACTCTGTTCCAGCCAAAACCATGACAGCTTACTTTCAGTTTTGCAAAAATATGTTGTATTTCAGAAAACTGCAAAGAGCTTTTTTGTTCAGAGCTTTTATTTTTTTTCCTTCCTTTTGGCAGGAAGGGGAAAGAACATAGAGTTTTATACTGTAAATATTTCAGAAAAAAAAAAAAAGTGTTTTTTGTTTCTTCAGCACAACTGAGATCTAATTTAAAGCAGTGGTGTGTGTATTGTGCAACATTAGCTCTGGAACTGAGCAATTAAGAAGTTCTTTCTTATTCAGGTTAGCCAATACACATTTGCTATGTGCAGTTACAGAGAAAAGAAATCTGAGCCTCAGGAACTGATGCAACTGGAAGGATACACTGTGGATTATACAGCTCCTCATACAGGTATTTTTCATGATTTTGAAGTACAATATGTTTGTGTAAAATAGCTAATTGACTTTGTTCATTTTGATTTAGCACTGAAAACCACCAAGGCTGTTTTTTTTCAGCATCTGAAGGTTTTGCAATTATTCCTCTAAGATTTTCTAGTGTGAAGTCATGGTTTTAGAAAGAAGCTTGTTGTAAGAACAATAAACTCACACTAACGTTGCCTGAAACATTATAAAACCACATATGATACAAGGAAAAGATAATCAACTTTAGTCAGTCTTTCCTGTTTCTCTCTGGTTAATGGTGGAATCTTGTGGCAGTGTGAAGTATATTCATAAGTGATTTAGAGAAGAATGTGAATGGTGGCAGTGATTGCTAAAGATAAATTACTCAGAATAATAAAAAAAAAAAAATTGACAATAACAGAAGAATCTACACAATTTAGTAATAGGTTGGCAGAGGGTAATCGAAGTTACACATGTAGAGAAAAATGATTCTACAGTATGTAAACATTGGAGGGTTATGAATTTAAGAGACCTCAAGATATTGCAGATTGATCTTTGAAAATGTTGGCTTAATGTTTAGAATAATTGAAAAGCCAAACAATGCTCAGAAGATATTTGGAAAGCTAAGGCAATGGTATGTCACAAAAAATCCCTGGTTGCAGCCACATGGAATGTTGTGTGCTGCTCTGGTTGTTCACTCATACAGTAAAGTGCTCAAGTGAGGAAAGGTACCAAGGAAAAAGCAATAAGATTGATAAGAGGTATGGAGTTGCTTCTGTTTAAGAAGAGATAAAGTAGCATCCAGCAAAGAAAATGATGCCTTGGAGGAGAATGCATTAGAGAAATACATAGTACCATGTGACATGGAGAAGACGAATAAGAAATAAATTGGAATTGAATTGGAAATGGAATAATGGAAATATTTTCTCTCTTGACTTCTATAGTTGATTCTACTTATATTACCATTTGATCCCTATATCTCTAGATATTATCCTATTTCTAGGACATAAATACCTATCAAATGATTGACCACCTCCCCCGCCCTCCTACACAGGAAAACCAATGAATTAATGTTCTTAATATTGATGGTGATTTAGAAGTAACTCAGACTTACCTTCCTGTTTCCTGCTTCAGGTCTTCAGGGTGGTCGAATGTTTTTCAATGCTGTTAAAGAAGGCGATACTGTCATATTTGCCAGTGATGATGAACAGGATAGAATACTCTGGGTTCAAGCGATGTACAGAGCCACGGGTCAATCTTATAAGCCTATTCCTGCAAGTCAAGCTCAGAAGATGAATCCTAAAGGAGGAAATGTCAACACTGATGTATCCCCGCTTTGTAAGTCTCTTTCTTTTTCTTTTGTGGCTTTGGTTTTGGTTTTAGTTGGTAAAATATGTTGTGGCTTCCTCAGTGAAGTTCAATTAAGCAGAACTCATTCACTGGGGAAATTTGCCAAGCAATTTGTTGTTATCCAGAAGCTCTTTAACTCAGATTATTATTACCAGCCAGGGAAATCCTGACTTGGAGGTCATTATTTTTATTATAAGCCATGAATATGCGACAATTAGCTTCATCTTCATTACAGTTGACCCACATATTACTATGGAGATGGTGTTTGGTGTACATTTTATTTTTCACTAGTCTGCCAGTATAATGTTGAATAGAAAAGCATCAATTTATTCTCAGGATTTTATAGATTTAGGTCCACTTTATCACACATTTTATATATTAGCTAAGTAAAAATTGAAATGCAGACAGTACATTGTGAGTTGAAATGTACTAGATGGGCCACTAGATTTTTGTACCCTTCAATGTAATACTACAGTGGATATAAAAAAATAAACATAAATAAATAAATAAATAAAAATCCAATTTAAATTTTCCTTGTCATTCTTTGAGGAAAATAATTGTTTCAAAGAAAATCAAGGTAGGTAGCATATATTAACAGTTGAAATTTTCATATAATCTATTTGAAAGTATTCTGTCTTGTAGATATCTGCACATAGAGAGCATATGATTGTATTGTTTCAGGGGCTGAGGGGAGCAACATTTCTAACCTAGCTAACTAATACAGTCCAAGGATTTTTTAATAGCTATAAAATGTTTTCAACATCATATGGCAGTATACTGTAATCCTTCCCCTGTGTCATCTATCTGTATATGTAGAGTGGAAGAAGAGAGACTGTTTTAGACTCAGTTTGGTTTATAATTTGAAATCCGTGGCAAATTGAGTCAAAATCATTGTCCTCTGTCAGTCCTACTATCTATCACTCAGTTTCACATCCTTCTGTTCACATCGTAATCTTTTATCATTATACTACTAGATGACAGTAAAACGTGCTGGTTACACTGAGCAATAGGTACCCAAAATCCTGATTGGGTTGTAAAGAAAACTTAATAAAACGTGTTTTATCTCACAAAAACACTGACATCTGTTGAATTTTTAATCTGAACCAATTTCAAAGAGTGATCTAACTACGCACCAGAAGGGTGTGTTAAGGTATTTTGCATACTGTAAGCAACACTGCAAAAGCAGAGGTGAGGCAACACAAAGCCAAACATCTCTCTGGTCCTGTGGCACCATGAATTCAGAGATGGTCTCTTTGTGAAAATATCTACAGAGAAGAAGGAAAAGAAGTCCTTTTAAAGTTTTTTAAAGCCCACATGCAGAATATAAAATCCAATTTGTTAAGTAGCAAAGTGAGTCAAATCCATAGCCATACATTGATATCATAAGACATCAATCCAATGATGGCAAAGTTGAAGACATTTTCAAATGAAACATCTAGCTGACCAAAACTGGATTGCAAAGGGAGCTTGTGCAGACAATTAAATCGTCCATGTAGAGCAGTCAGTGTTACGTAATCAAGAAGATAGTGCAGGCAATTTGCCAAATGAGGAAATGCTTTAGGATTAGTCATGGAAATATAGCATTGACATTTTCAGTCTATTTGGATAGTCCAATGACAAGCGCCATAAAAAGTCTCTAGCTATCATGGTTTAGTGGTATGGAAGTAAATGAGACCCAAAATGATGAATTTTATATTTCTTTTATATTTAATTTTTATCACTCTGAATCTTTGAACTTTTTGTTGTTGTTGTTTTTCTGGGAGAACCAGATTATGACTAGTATTAAGGTGCTGGTGGTGTAATACTAACATGCAAGAAATGCTGCTGTTTGACCTTATGATACCATTGCTCAGATCTTGAATGCTTGGTGATGTTATTGTAAGGCAATTATTTTAAAAGAGTTCTGAAGTGTTTGTGCGTGTGTGTTTGATTTACTTGATCTTTTAAAAACAAACAGAAATAAAAGCTATCTTCTCATTTTACATAGTTTTCTCAGCAGGCCTGGCATCTTTATATCCACCATACACTTTGCCACCTGTAAGAGTGGAATAACTCCTCTCTCCCTGCATGTTCCTCCATTCCCCTTCCTGTCCTTGTCCTGCTTGCCTCCAGCTACGCTCCTTTTAGGAAGGAGAGGTTAACGCCAGCCTACACCACCCACTCCTTAGGCAGTCAGTAAGTCGCCTTTATCCTCTCCCCTGTGCTACTCAAAAACATACGGAAACTATCTCATATCCTTCTCAAATCTGTCCTTCAGCAGAGCAGTAGCAGTCCATCAGTGTGCTATCCCCAGCTCAAGCCTTACTGGCCAGTCTGTTTTCTTATATTCTTCCACTTTCCACTGTCTGATATCTAAATTATGAGGTTCTAGGGGCGTGGATTGTCTCTTTGGCCTGTGTTTGTGCTGACATGTAGCACTTTGGAGTCCCGGTCAATGATCTGGATTTGAAATGTTCCCAATGTAAGCTGCCACTGTATGTGTAGTAGCATTTGAAGGAATGTAATGCATGTCTTGCCCCTGTCTTTTTCAAAGAGTATGTGCACCTTCATTTTCATCCAACCAGTTCCAGCTTCTTCTGTAACCAAGTCATAGGGCTTACCCTCCCAGTCTCTAAATCTTTTTATTCCCTACAATACTAGATGTCTTTCTTTATCTGCCTTCCTGTCTGCCTGAGTTAGTTCAAATTGCTTCCACAGTGCTAAGACTCAACAGGGATGTCACTGGGAGCCACAAAAGGGAGGACATCAACCACTTTACAGGGCCAGATTCTGCAGTTCACCCTAGCAGCATTGTAGCCTAGTAAATGCTACAGAAAACATGTTTGCTTCTGGGCTGGAACAGGGCAGAGTTGGTGCCTACTGATTTGATTACCACTAGGAACCAGAATGTGCTTTAAGCCTGGAGTTCTTGCTAGTCCCAATTCACTCAACTCTACTGAGTCCCTGAGGATGTGATGATTTTTGTAGCATTTGTAGCTGGGCTAAAATTGGAATTTTCTTGTGAAGCTTGCCAAAGGGGTATTCGGTGTGCTGTTCTGCTAAGATGAATATGCTTGCCTAAAGAACACCCAAAGGGTTTACTAAAACTTATGCAATAGCTTTCGTAAGTTTTTACCATGGTTTCAAAGTACATATTTGATCAAAAATACACCTTGAGCTAAGAAAATGGACAGTGTTTTGGCTAACAGTTTCCAAACACTGAAATAAATGCATGGCTTGAAATAGACCACGTAACATGGAAGTATCAGCCAGAAGCATGAGTTTGAGTTAGAGGCCACTGCAAGCAGAACAACACATTTCTTTAAGAAGGGCAGAAAATTAATTGTGAAAAAAAAAAAAAATCACAAGTATTATAGCCCCAGCGTTCTTCCCAATTCCCCTTCCCGATATTTCCCAAGGTTGAGAGAATGCTGAGAAGAAAATGGAATTGTATTTCTTTCTTAACTGTATATCACAATATAGCACTCTTTTATGTCTTTTGCATTTGGTTGTAGCCTGAACAGGACATACAAAACTCATTTGTTTAGGTATTTGAAAAATATAATAATTCTAACCATTTTCAAATCACATTCATATAACATTTATTATTTCCTCATAATCTTTAAGTTCTTATATTTTTAATCCATTTTATTTCAAAAAGATTTATGCATTCTCTCGTACGTATATCATTATAATAAAATAAGATGTATTACATCAGATTTATTTTTCCATTATTTCTTGCTTGCCTACAGCAAGTAAAGGTAAATTTTTAATTGCTTTTTCTGTTGTTAGACTACATTTGGTAAAAGATTTTATGTTACTATTTGACAGTGTTATCTGTTATGTTTGATTCACTTAAAGATGGTGGTCATTTGTAGGTCTTTCTGTAGAATTAAATATAGCAAGTATGTGCATTTTAAAATAAATGGTTTTGCTTATTTTGCACAAATTATCTAACATAAAATCCTGCTTTCAGAAGCTGTGTTGTATTTAATAGGTTGCCGTACACATTCAGATTATCTAGATGACTCTATCAGAACATCAAATCCATGTTTCATTTGCAACATGCAGTCTCCCGATTTCAAAAGACTTAATTTATTTTCAGTATTTACAGAGATATTTTTATATGTGTAGTAAAACAGAGAAAAAAAATTAACCCAATTAAATTAAGAAAGATTTAGCTGTGTTTAATTTGTACAGACCACTGCCAGAAGTAAATATTAATTATTTTTCTTTTGTATGACCTGCCTTACTTTAAAGAAGTTAATAAATCAGATACCCATGTAAGACATACAAGACATACAGAAAACAGTCACATATTAGATTGGGTTTGGAAAACTTTTAGGTATGTGTGTCATTTTGGAAACTGAAGATGTTTTCACATTGTAGTTTAGTACTTTCAGTAGTGTAAGTAGTTTTGTTGATATTGGTTTATCTTTGAATTCATGTGTTTAAATATATTTAAATTGTACTAATTAAGAGAAAACATTTCATGTAGCTTTGTCAAAAATATAAGCTAAGCCTGTCATTAATGATAGGCTATTCTAATGCTTATGGAAATATTGTTAATCTGTGTAATCACATATGCTACTGATCCTTTAGTCATTAAAAATACATGCTGCTGTTTCACTGGGATGATAGTCTCATACCTTACACCATCGATGTATTGTCGTACTGTTTATTTGCTACATCCACCTTGATGAAATCTGTCACATGGATGTGACTCTTGCTTTGACAATGCAAAGCCAAGTGATATGAATTAGTTTCTGCATCTTTCCAAGACGTGATGCTGCAGATCCTTCAGCTTGAATTAAATAATTCTCCCATCCACAAATACATGTGAAAGTTGGACTTGACATGGATCAATATGATCTGGGGCTAAATTTCTAAATGTGACTGATTATGTTAGCATCATGCCCACAGATCAATATTGAGTTTTATTATGAACCTGACTCTATAATTGGGTTTAATCAATAAACTTTTGTCTCCTTTTCTTTAGAAATTTTAGTTTTGTACTATGCAGGTTTTCAAAACTGCATTTAGGATACACTTAGATCTGTACTTTTCTAGTAACGCATATAAAAAGGCCTAGGTTTGAATTTAAAGGAACAAAGAGCCAAGACCCTATTGAAAGGGGAAGTCAATTTTTAAGTTGATAAGACTGTTCACCCCAATACAGTCTATAGAATCCAAGACAGCTAATGTGCTAATACATAACTAGTCCTTTTGGGCACTGTAAGGCTTTTTCTGTCCATACTTGATAGATAATTCACATTGAGGATTTTGACAAAACATAGCATTAATGAAAGCA
Organism: Oxyura jamaicensis; assembly: GCF_011077185.1. Lineage (NCBI taxonomy): Eukaryota > Metazoa > Chordata > Aves > Anseriformes > Anatidae > Oxyura > Oxyura jamaicensis. The sequence goes on from NC_048893.1 coordinate 23,529,542, forward strand.
ATCACTAGAGCTTCTCTTTTGATAAACCCGCGGGGTTTAAAGGCGTTGAAAGACGCAATCTGTGAAGAACAATAAATTTGGGCCTTTGATTGAAGTGCCATTTGGGATGGTATGTTTTCTCGATGTATTTACACAAAAATGTTGCTCCCTTTTTGACTACTCTTTGCTTGAAGGTTGAAGGAGCTTTTTGCCATTACTACATTAAGGTTTGTCTCATTAAAAGCTGAGTACAAAAAGAAGGCTGGAAATGACCTAGCTCAAGCCAGTGTGTTCATTTCTGCTCCAGTTTGCCATTTGAGAAGTAGGCTTCAAGCCATGATGAATATTTCTAGGAGTGGTACTTTGATCTGCAGTAAATATGCTCTTTCTTGTCTATAGAAATAAATGCATAAACCTTTTCTTTTTCTATTTTTTTTTTTCCAGTGGAGTGAAGAATATTTATTTGGCTATTTTAGTAAAACTAGAGTCAGAAAAAATAAATAAATAAATAAATAAATAATTACAGAACACTTTTTTTTCTGTACTTGTAAATTGTTTTGTGAATTGTAACATTTGAAGTGTTTGGAGACCATGTTTGCAGAATTATTTTCATGTCCTATGTTGTATTTTCAGGTAGCCTTTCTAAATTGTTTTGTTTCATCTGTCAGTGGGTATCAACTTTTTTTTTCTGTTATGTTCCATAGATTTTTATGATCATAGAAAAATAATTCAATAATGCTATTTGTCAGATTAAAAAAAAAAAAAAAGATTCTATATGTCACTTGCAAGCACATACTTATGTAACTAAGAATTGTACTTATGTAACTAAGAATTGTAATTTCTTTGCATTTTTTTCAAGGGACTCTATGTATTGAGAATTATACACCATGTTACATTCATATTTGCGAATCTGCACAGACACTCACATGTATTGCTCTGCACATTTTCTCCTTTGTATGAACAGATACAGACCGTGGTCAGAAACATGGCATGGAGGAGTTTATTTCTGCTAATCCCTGCAAATTTGACCATGCTTCCCTCTTTAGACTGCTTCAGAGGCAGACCTTGGATCACAGATTGAATGACTCCTATTCTTGTTTGGTGAGTATAGACTAGAAGATAGCTATAAAGAAGTGAGAAATAGTTGTTACAAAGTAGTCCTTTCTTCCTCTTTCATTCAATACCTGTGGTTGTAGTTGGAATAAAGGGCCCAATCGATTGCTTTCAAATTTGAAAATTATACACTTGCAAACTGCTGCTGTGCCACTCAATAGAAAGCAAAGAGACCCAAACTGTCTCTGATTTTATCAGTTGAAATTTGTCATGTCTTCTATGGAGTTCTGAATAAAAGCAGAAAGTTTTAATAATGGTAAAAGCCCCTGGGGTAGGATTTACTGACACCTGTACAGGCATTTCAAGGTACAAATGCAGTTACCTCATGTCAGACATTTTCACCTATCTTGTAATTCTTCATTCTGATGGGGTATGAAGAAGAAAAAATACCAAAAGAGAGGAAGCAGGACCACAGGCGGTATAAATATATGGATGTATTGTATTACCTGAATTGCAAGAAACAAATGGGAGTGTAATTATTAAACAAAAACAAGTAAAGGGGGATCTCTATATCAAAGACAGCTGTAAGAGAGAAGATACTAGCATAACATGCTTCTGTATTTGTAGCTGCAGTTTCCCTTTACTTTGAAACATTTTCTATTCTATGCTTTATGGGGTTAGAAGTTGAGGATGGGGATGTTTCTGGTTTAATTTTTAGTAGGGAAAGCCAGCAGCAATATTGTGGAAGTCCATCAGGTTACACACACTTGTTAAACATCTTTGTGTGGATCATACCTCATAATTTCCCAAGGCTTTATTTTTCACCTGATACTGTCTGAAATTGTGATCTCTTACTAAGGATCTAAAATGTCTCATAGCATTCATTTAAATTTTTTTTTTTTTTTTTTACTTTACCATCCCAACAGCAACAAAATAGGATAATTTTTTTTTCACTACTTTTTTCCATTGGTTTGACTGGTCATGAAATACAAAAATAATGATGGTTTTTTTTAGGATTGTTTGCAAGTGTAAAAAGAAGAAGGAAAAAAAAAAAAAAAAAAAAAAAAGATTATTTGATGACAGTTGCTTCCTTTTTAAAATACTGCAAGTATGTATAGAAAAAGTTAAAGGACTCATTTTCTGTCTCTGGGTTGCACACTGAATCAAAGAAGAGGCCTGAAGGTACATCTGTACAAAGTAATTGGCACTCAAAGAGAAAATGGTTAGCTTTCTAACAGTGCATTGGGGTCAAAATCTTTTTTTATAATAATAATATAGTAAGACACTTAATATAACCTTGAAATCAGGAACTTTTAGAAAAGGTTATATGAAATACACAGTGCTATAGCAACCATAAAGCAGATGCATTTCTTATTGTTCTTTTTTAAATTCAGCTTTTAATAAGTAGAATGGGTGATCATTTTTTGTTAAATTGCACATTTAACTATATATATATATTAAATTATAAAATTGAGACTGTCAAGGTTGCAATAGAATACATGAATATATGTGTGATTTTTTTTTCCTGAACAAGTCATTTCTTATTATTTTTAGAAGAAGTGCATTCTTTTATTTCAATAAAATATAGATTAATCACACATACAACTTATAAAAATGTTAAGAATCAGTATTAAGCTCAGTCCTATATTCAACTATTATCTGACCTAAACCTCTTTAATTTAATTTTACATCCTTCTAGGTAGAGGAGAGTTCTTTCTTTTTCTTTCTTTCTTTCTTTCTTTCTTTCTTTCTTTCTTTCTTTCTTTCTTTCTTTCTTTCTTTCTTTCTTTCTTTCTTTCTTTCTTTCTTTCTTTCTCTTTCTTTCTTTCTTTCTTTCTTTCTTTCTTTCTTTCTTTCTTTCT
>NC_048893.1:23532445-23556836 GCF_011077185.1 Oxyura jamaicensis
TTTCTTTCTTTCTTTCTTTCTTTCTTTCTTTCTTTCTTTCTTTCTTTTAATAATCCAATAAAAAAATACATGCAGTTATCTAATAGTCTGTAACATACAGTTGTTATATGCTTGTGAGTATTATGCTGGACAAGTGCAAGGAAGGCCTATATTTATAATAATTATAAACTACATTTATAATTTAAAATGACCACGCTAAAACAGTTTCCTACTATTTTTGCTCTCCTACCGAGTCTGCAGTTAAAATTTTGAGTTCTTTAAAAATTTGCACTGTTGTCAGAATTTTCTGCTATGAGAACATACATAAATTTTAATAAAGGACTATTTGCTTTTAATCTGCTAGAAGTTGTCATGTACATCACATTCTATAACATTTTTCATAAAAATATAGAGACCAGTGACAATGACTTTGATGACATACTGGCAGAATATCAATCACTGTGACTATTGTTTATTACATCAAGGATACAAATTACTGCAGAAGTTCAGATAAAATCCTCTTTCTATCTTCTTTCAGCAGAATACCACATTTTCCAGCAAACACGTTATGTAAACTACATAAGCCATTGCTACATGACGGGTTATTAGTTTAAAATACTGAACACTGTTCTGGGTGCTGTAATAAAGCTAAGTGTTCTCTAGAAATATCTGAAGTCCTTAAAGGCAATGGAAATACTGATGTGAGATGAATGAATTGGGAGCAAACTACAATAATGTTGAGATGTTTTTGTTTGCTAACTTGTTGGCAAATGCTAAATTCTACATTTGGGAGAGAATATAAAATTTAGAATTTTGTCTCATGCAATCTTTTAGTAAAGTTATGATATGGATGTTCTTAACCTGAGGTGTATTTTAAGTATTTTTTGTAGCATTTTTGCTGCTATTCTGTATAAATAAATTAAATGTATAATTAAACATCTAAGATTGCAGAAGTATTCACAAAAAATAGTGATACATAGTCTTCAGTTCTTAAATTGGTGCTATAAATTTATGACTTACCACATTGTTTTGCTTATTCAAGGCATTTGTACATTTGAGCTCAGGTGTTCCCAAATCTATCTTAGTCATTTGGCAGAACTGATAAGAGAGGAATATCACCACAATTAAGAAAAGAACAAAGAAAAACACCTGTTTAAAACACCTATGCAGTAGCTATGATTTTCCAAGCTTTATGGTGTTTTTTGTTGTTGTTATTTGTTTTTTTTTCTCTGCTGCTTTTTGGAAGCTCATTGTAGTATCTTTTCTCAAATTGGAAGGCAAAATAATGAAGGCTTTTCTAAGGTTTTCCATTTCTACATCAAGAACCCATTTTTTATTTTTTATTTTTTATTTTTTACACTCTGGGTTCCCTCAAGAACAGTATTTGGGATGCAAAGGTGTCTGTGTATTGTTCATGTCTTTCCCAGGGTCACACCATTCTGGTCTTATCAAGCCTATGCCCAAAGAAGCCCTCTGTCAAAATAGTTCCACAGCATTTCAAATTACCTTTAAAGGTCAAATAATTTTCAACTTACTAAATCAGATAGCTTTCAACAAACTATGTAGCTTTGTATCTCTTGTAGTAATGCATGCATATTACATAACAAATGGAATAATGGTCAAATTGTATTTCATCTGTCAGATTAAAGTTGCAGCCACAGGGAACTGACCATCCAGAAACTGTATTTTAATCATCCACGTTGGTTTGTCTCACCATGACCTAAATGTTCTCTCTTAGCTTGCAATTAATTATTTTAAGAAAGTTGATTATTTTATAATGTTAATTTATTTTGTGTCAGGCAGCTACGTTATGATATAATCAAATCTATACCGGACTTTGGATGTATTATTACCTTGTTTTGATCAACCATGTATTTCATAGTCATGGTAACTCAGAACTGCAAATAGTTTCCTGGCATTTAGTCCTTTCAGAAAGAGGTTTATTGTTGGATCTAACTTCCAGTGCTATCAGCATTTGTCAGGTATAAATCATTTTGCTATAAAAAAATATGTAATGCACATAAAAATACATACTTCTGTTCATTGTTTGATTTAAAAGCTGTGAGTGGGAAAAGGAATCTCAACATGTGTGTTGTTGTTTTTATTTTTTTTTCCTTTCTCTTTCAGGGTTGGTTTAGTCCAGGTCAAGTCTTCGTATTAGATGAATACTGTGCTCGCTATGGAGTGAGAGGATGTCACCGACATCTTTGCTATCTTAATGAGTTGATTGAACATTCAGAAAATGGTTCTGTCATCGATCCAACCTTGCTCCACTACAGTTTTGCATTTTGTGCTTCTCATGTTCATGGTAACAGGTAATTTACTGCTAACCTTAGGATGAAGCGAAAGTATTTCTACACTCTTGTATTCACCAGATAGAGAAGTTGCACACACCAGGAATTAGTTCATGAAAGTTACGTCAGGGAGCTTTGGGATTCTATACAGATTACATTAAAAAAAAAAAAAAAAAAAAAAAAACTTTTCTATTTATACTGTCTTAATGCAGTGTGTTTTCTTGGTCACTGTATAGCCTGATTCAAGAAGGGTATCATCCTGCATTCTGTATTTGTATTGTGTTAGTGAATGGTGTTTTCAGTGAAAATTTTGAACAATTTTGCAGCATAAGGGAGGCTTTGACAGTCTTTCTACAGTCTGTAGCTTGGCAACTTACCATAAAGTACTCAGTTCTTCTGGCTGTGCTACTACAAGAAGAAAAAACATATTGGGAATGTGGTTGGTAGGATGCTTTTTTGATTCTTTCCACACAAGGAATAGGCTGGATCACTGGTAACAGCGATGCTCTTGTGATGATGTCTTCCTTCCTCTTGATAGTAGAAAACTTGTTAAAAATAAAGTTTTTGATTTTCTGTGCTAAGTGTTGAAAGAAGTATCACACATTCTATAAAATAAGTCTTTGCCTCAGCTATGTCTCATTCCGTGTTGTGATGGAGCTAGCTCTGCTGGGTGTTACAGATAGGAAATCATGGGATAACTCAGGGTAGAAGGGACCTCAGGAGGTCTCTTGCTCAAAGTAGGGTCAGTTGTGAGGTCAGACCAGGTTGCTCAGGGCTTTACCCAGTTTGAACTGGTCTTATTTCAATTGGATACGCTGTCTCTTATCCTCCCATCTTGCACCACTGGAAGAGAGTTTGACTCCATTTTCTTGACAACCTCAGAGCAGCTGCCGTTCAGTCCCCCTAGGTGCCACCAGGGTGACCAAGACCAGCTCCCCCAGGCTGTCCTTCACAACATAAGTGCTCTCTCCCCTAAGCAATGTGATGGCCCTCCCTGCTGAACTTGCTCCAGTTTATCCATGTCTTCCCAGTACTAGAGTGGAGATGGACAATCTATCAGATTACAGGATGACATGCATTTACAACCTACTGTGCATACCAGATTTGTAGAGTGATATATGAAATATGTTTTATAAGTTCAGAAATAAGAAAAATAATCCATCACCCCCTCTCAACTGATCCAGTCCTGCCACAAGGGAAAAAGCTGCTCACAGTCCCCAAAAGCAGTTACTATGATGCTGTCAATAAATCCCCAAAATCAAACCCTGTTAGGGATGAGGGGAAATAAAAGCTTTGTTCCCAACTTGTTTGCTTATCTTGTCTTGCAGCCAGTCAGTCGTGGAGGCTGTTTTACTCATCCATGAGCCAGTGAAGAAGGGACAGTCCTTAAAAAGAATATTGTTTCCTTCATTGGCTTAGTCAAGCCTTCTGTCTGTGAGAACAGGATCTGGGCATTTGTGATCTGAGTGGTTTGGCAGTGAGAGATTTTAACATTATGTCATCTTTGATTATAATATCCAAAGTTTAAATGCTTTGGAATGTGCCTGCAATATTCTCAAGAATCTTGACGTTCATACTGGTAAGTTAGGAGATTTTCTGACTTTTACTTGGTCACCTATTCTCTGTAAAAGCACGCTTCTTTTGTCAGTTCCTGAAGAACCTGACACATTCGTATTTCCTATTGAGTCTAAGTCTTTGTTGTTTCTAGCCTTTTTATTACTGGTTTCAGCCTAACGACAAACATACAGTGATAATTGCTCAAACTTATTTCAAGAATTCAAAAGGAAAGTAGATGTATTTTTATTTCATAATTTAAGTGAAGGACAACAGTGTGTGCAGTGCACAGAAATATCTCAGAGAGCACATCATTTACACAGTGGTAAGCACTCTGTTTGTATTCTGTCTATTCCTTCTGTACAGATACTCTCTGAATAGCATTATGAGTGTTTTAGGAATAAAAGAAGTGTTGAACAGAGAGGGTCTGACTAGAACTGAGATATTGTAAAAAGGAAGAAAAAAGAAACATGAAGAAAGAAGAAAAGTAAGTCAAGGACAGAAGCAGACACACTCACTGAGGATGACAGACACACATATACACACATAATACATCCACTCATTCATCTGCAGCAGCACTAAGAAATAGTAAAAGGGGAAAAAGAATTTCACAGACAATGCATGACAGGCCAAAGTTCTAGGCTGATCCATGGCGTTATACATCTTAGTTTTGTAAGTCAGTCTGAGAATTAGAAAGACGACATAACAAAGACAAAGAGCTTTATGCTCTGGGCATGATGTATTCAATGTATATTTCCCCTTTGCTTCACAGAGGGATCTTGGACCTTCCACAAGCCTGAGAAAGATCATCGAAGATGATCATGAAGTCAGGTGATAGAAGAGCATGTGGAAATGCAGCTCTGTCTACAGTTCAAATTAGCAATTTCTTTTAAACATGAATTTTAGACTAACAAGCAATCTAGTTATATCAGTCAAATAATTAGATAAAGGTGTCACTCACCTTCATGATTTCTGGTAACCTGGTGAGGATAAACTCAGGCACAAATTGAAGCAGATCTGCAGATTCTGGGGCCATACCAGGACATATGCTGGGCACACCAGTGGCTACATCTGATTTATTAAATAAAGCTGGTGAGGAAGAGGTCTCATACAATGGACCCCATCTGCCCATTAGTCACGGACACTCTCTGAGATACGAGGCATGGTTGCGGAATTGCATGTCTGCTCCCAGCAGACACTACCAACAAGGCTGAATCACCTTTGACTCTTTCTACCCTTCATATTTCTTCAGAATTCTTCCAGAAGATTTTGAACCCTCAGGTATCTCTTGTACTCTTTTGCCACACCCCAGGACTTGAAATATTCAAGATCTGTTTCATACTTCAGTAACACCACTCTTGCAGATGGTAACACAATAGAAAGGCTCTTATTTCAAAACACGTGGAATAAACACATAAAAATGAATTGTTGTCCTAGAGCTTCAGGGGCAATAACTAACATGGAGGAGACCTGAACTGAGCTTTGATGTAGGCTGTGTGCAGCAGACCTTGTCACCTGCTCTCAGGACCAGAGAACAGTCCCCAGCTATTTTCTTTCCTAACTGTGACAAAGTCGTAGTTCACAAGTTCTGACAAAGTTATCAAGAATACTGGTATTTAGTATGTCTCTTATGCCACTGTTGTTGGTTTAGGAACAGAAAGAAGTGTTTATGCAGGATTGACCACAATGTGCTGAGACCTAGACTGAGAAATCCAAGCCTCATTTGTGCCTTCCCTTTCTTGCTGGGAAGAACATTATGACTGTGCTAACAAACTGCTTGCTTAGAAATGGCATTTCTGCTTTTGTGCATTGACATTCTTAAGAGATACATTCTCTTATTAAATAGCCAAACAACAAAATCTTTTACTAAAAGAGCGGCCTTGCTGATTGTTTAAATAGAAACACGTCCTTGTTTCTGAATCAACAGATTCCTTTTCCTCTAGTAAATAAAATCAGCTTTCCTTGGTTGTGCTTCTGCATAAGTGTGCTGTACCTTTACAAAAGCATTTCCTTTGGTTCCTCTTTGCAGCATTTGTCTTCTGAAATGTTCCATTATAATGGTCCCCATCAAAGTCATTAGTTCACATGTGAACTTTTCCCACTGCAGTTATGCATACACTGCACTTGTGTATCTCTGATGAAAGTGAAATGGGCAGAACAAGGAACTATTGGGTACGCCTGAAGGCTGACATTTCAGTCTAAACAGCCCAAGTCAGAGCTATTGTTTCTTCCCCATCACCTTCACTTTTGTCTACTTTTCATGCTGTGACTTCTATTCAGTCCCTCTTCTCTGAAATGGATGCTGTTGGGTAACACACGAAGTGTAAAGTGACTTCTTTCCACCTGCTGAGTTACAGACTGAATTGAAAAATTCAAAATTCAAGCATATTCCCTCATTATACCTTTTTCTATTCAGAAAAAAAAGCTGGTATATTGGAAATTCATATATGAGAAGTGAAGGTGAAAGTAGTGCTACAAAAGTCTGTTTATAACTGAAGATAAATAGTTTCTCTCTGTCTTCATTTTGAAATCTTCAGCACATGTGTTTGAATAGAATAGTCCTACTAAGTCAGGGTTCTTCTAAGCCACTGAGTCACCTGTCTGCAGCATTGACCTGGTTGGAGTAAGAGAAGGGCAAGAGTATGCAATATTTACTCTTAGTGTTCTTTCAGTCTCCAACTCTTTACTGCTCACAATATACCTGTCTGGTAACCTGGAGCAAGTCTCTGTTTGAAGTACTCATCACTTGCACCACTGAACCTGTGTAACCCCTTTGCATTCTCAGAACCTTTGGTAGCAAGTTCCACAACTCAGCTTTCTCCTGCATGAAGAACTCTTGTTTTGATGTTAACTTCTACAGGTCTCATTTCAGTCTCTTTTGCTACTGGAACAGATGAAGAGAGACATAAAAAAATCCTTCTGTCATTGCTTTTGTATCAAGATTTATGAGCGAACCATGCATTGATTACACTGGATGAATATTTTCTGCTAATTCCCTATCCTTTTTTCTAATTCCTGATTTATTGCTTTTTTCACAGCTACTCAACACAGCCTCTTGACATTATCCATCATAACACTAGGATCTCTGTCCTAAATAGCAAATGATTTTTCCTTATATTTATATACCTTGCTTGTTATTTGTTGTTTTATTCTTGCTTGATCTCATAAGGTCCTTATGCAATTCTATGCTATTCCACATAATTATCACGGCAATTACTATCACCTCAGTTTTTAGCTGTTTGCCAGGTCATTTATGAATACACTAAGATAACACAGGTCTCAGCACAGATCACTGCAGAATTCAACTGATAACATCCCTCCACTGCAAATATTCACCATTTACTCCTACTCTCTTGCCTTAAAAATGTTTGGCAAAAAGATTTTTGGAAATCCAGGTACATTGTATGAATCAGATCTCACTTATTCATGTGTTTTTGATCCCTTTAGAGAATGTCAGGATCAGAAGATAGGATGTCCCTGCCTTGTGTCTTCAAAGCCATACAGACTTCTTCACAATAGATCATATTTACTCAACTTTCTTTTAATTTTATCCCTAAATATCCTTATATTATAGTTTCTTCTAATTTTCTGGGTTGTATTACTGGCCTGCAGTTCCACGTACCTCCCCTAGAAACTTCTTTTAATTTTAAATTGATCTCACCTTCTTCACCTCACACTCCTCTGGAGGAAGGTAGCTTGGTGAGCACTTTCACCCAATTCAGTAATTCAGTTCTGGGCCAGGCAACTTCCTCCTGTTTATTTTTCTAATTTGTTCCATAAACTCTTAGTTGCTTTAGTTGCTTAGTTTAGTTGCTTAGTTGCTTTAATTTAAACAGATCCTGAAGTGAAAATGATGAAAGATTTTTAGCTGTGAGCAAAGAAGGGTTCCAGCATTGGAGTTTTCCTCATTTCCTCCACAGTAAACACCACTGGAAATAATGTTGGTATCTCTGCAATAGCTTTGCACTCTTTGAGAGCTCCTCTTAGATCCTTGCCATCGTTTGGGACTGTAGACTCTCTGACAGGCTTCTTGCTCCTGTTTTACGTGGAGGAAATATCTTAAAGTGGAGTAAAAGAACACATAAGTGAAATGAAACTATGGAAACTTTGAATAGTGTTATGCAATCATATATTTCTTTCAATTTTTTCTAATATGTTGTGATAAGAACCATTTATTGCAATTTTACACTTTGTGTCAAGTGATAAAAGACTGTGCAGAGGAATCAGCCCTTTCAAACCTGGGGCAGGGAACTTTGTCAGACTAAGGAAAGGAATATCATTACATTGCTCTGTTTCTTCTAATATTTTTTTAAGCTTCTGAATAAATATTTCCTCTCTTCCGACTAAATGATCTCTAGAGTTAAAGTAAGGTTCTCTGTATCTTGCTGTTTTCTCCATTATCTTTCATAAACAATGTCTAATAAGGCTTAATTTTAAATTACAGATCTTAAGTAAGTCGTTTGAGTGCATATGTGTGCAGGGTCACCATCTGACATGAAATATTTTGTCCACTCGATTTCTTTCCAAAAGTGTTATATATTTGTATGTATAGTTTATAGCTTTTTGTTTTGTTTTGTTTTGTTTTTATGGTTTTCCCATGAAAATCCATTACTAGCAAGATTTTGTGGAACATCAGTTATAAGCTGTTGAAGATGCTTCCTCTTTCTGCTGTGCTTCTTATTCACCCAACCCTGGGAGCTCTTTCATTCTGTCTCTGTTGTAATGACAGCAGGTGCAAGGTCTTCTTTACTGCTTTTATTGCCAATTGGACCTTCTGCTTTAATCTTAGATCTGTTCCCAGGCAGTCCAACAGCTGGAGGAAGGAGCCTGAGATCCCTTACAGTGTAGAGTCTTTAGGGTGTGTTGCACTGGAAGTTATATTCCATCAGTCTGTCAGCATCTTATATAAATTCTCTCTCATGTTAGATACAGCATCCATAGACTCCAACAGATGTCTTTTGGTTTTGTAATTTGTCTCATTTTTATATCAGTGCTCTATAATGGAAATGGTGAGAGTGGATGTGTCATACTCAAAGCATTTTTTAAATTCAGAAGTCATTTGTTATCAGTCACCATTTCCCCAGAATAATGAAGGAAGAAAATGTACCTTTTAGGACTGATACACTATGTGAGTTTGTGCTTCCAGATGAGAAGCAGTGTTCTCTCAAATCTGGAAAATCTAGTTGATTCTTGGACGTTTATATCGCTCTTCTTCGCGTGAATATAATCTTCCCATTTTCAGAGGCCAACTGGACAATGCTGAAAGCAGAACTTTATCACTAGACTTTCAATTTTATGTGCTGTCTTGTGCAAAGCATCTTGCTTCCTGCTTCATTTTTGGAAGTTGATAATCTCCAGTTGATATGGAACACAGAGGAAGGTGAACCTCCTTTAAATTAATCTATATTCTCATTTTTAATTGATTCACTTATAAACATCATGCCCCCAAGCCTCTGATGTGAAGACTCTCTAAATAGCTGAGTATTTTTTTTAATTAATGTTTTCAGTTAATGACAGAGCTTTCTACATATTGCTGTTGCAGATAGCCACAGGAACATTATTGGTAGAGATCTGAGTTCAAAGCTAGAAGCAAAGTTCTTGACCCTGTTACAAGTGCCAAGTGAAGCCATATTGACCTCAACCTTGGTTTAAGGAAGGATATCGTGCTGTATTGGAAAGTGCTGATAATTATACAATTCTGATTGCAAAAGCTGCCCTCACTAAAGCATTAACAGAGGCCCGTTTTTCAATGTATCAAGACAAAAATATCTGCTTCTGAAAAGCCTCAGAGAAATTGTCAGTAGAAAATAAATCATAATTCACACATTGTTAAGAACTATCCAATGTTTTGCATATTTAAGGTGATAGTTGCAATCTTAGGCAGTGAAGGAACAGCTAATGCTATCGCATACTCTCACCTTCCCTAAACGTTATACATTGTTTTGTCATTAACTTCAACTGACTGATGTCTATACATACTCCTTTGCCTGAGCTAAAATTATATCATATAGTACTCTCTTAACTTTTGAGTAAAAGAGCAATAATGTATCCCACCTAAAATATCCCTGCATAAAATATCATGAAAATTAACCTGATCTATCATCTTAATCTGTTCTAGTAGCCTTCAGGATTGGTCTTTTTCATTCACTGTGAAAAAGAGGGTATGAACTGCAAGCAGATGTAGGATCAGCTTGAGGAATGCATACGGCAGAAGGCTCTATTGTGCCAACTTTTTTTTTTTTTTTTTTTTGGTCAGAATGTTTGTAGAATAGTTAATATAAACCACAAAGTGTTTGCTCTTCAAGTGTCTGTTGGTTAAAGCTATCTGTGACTGCCACATGATAATTTGCTCTCTTTCTTTTCTGTTAAGAAATAGATATCTGTTCTGCCTGCTTCTAAGCTGATAAAGTAAATTACTGTTTTTCTTAGACTTGTCTAGCATAAACCATGAACTCTACAAAAGCGTTGATTAATGTAATTGTGTTTTAAAGGAAAATTTTGATATTAAATTTCTGGTAAATGGATAATAAAGCCTCTTAAACAAAATTCTAAATCTTGTTTACTGAGAAACAAGAAAACAAATTTTTATTTTGCTAATTTGAAAACTGCCACTGTTTGTTTGCTTGCTTTTTTCTCCTGTTGAGTTTAAAAACAAGTGCTCTTAGAAAGCACTGCATTCTTCAAAAATGATTTGTTTCTAAAAGCTAAGATGACTCGTAGTTTATGGTTTTGGTTTTCCTACACCCTGAAATACAGTTTATTATATACATGTCTTGATGTAAGACCTTAGCTGAAGTATTTTTTTTTTCCATATATTTTGTTTTTCATCAGAATTTCTCATCTTTCTCTGGCAGATTATTTTGGTCAGCCTTACTGTTCTCATCGGTATATATGTGTATATATTTGAATATCAATCTGTGCATTCCTTTTCTCTTACTCTTTTTTATTTTTATTTTTCCCACGAAAGACCAAAGTGATGGTCTAAGCTTTTAATGAGGAAAGCTTCTTTAAAAGAGTAACATTTAAACATTTGTAATATATGCAAAAAGCACCAGTTTAAACAGTGTTCCGGGGGGGCGTGGGGGGGTGAGCGGGGGGGGGAGGGGAAGTCATATTCAGTTACTATTTCACAAGCCTGTCACAGCAAAACAGGCCTGTTTAAGTTAATAGTTTCACACTAGAGGCCACTAGGAGAAGCTGTTTCCAAAGTTGAGGGCTGGAATGAATCAATATCCAGCCCAATGCCCATCATCTCTGATTCACATTGGAACTAGAATACCATTTTTATCTCATGTGCCATACCTATTCTCAAGAACCTTATTCCTACAATGTGTCAAGTGACATCTGCAAATTATTACAAGTTTTAAGACCTCTAGACAGCAAAATATATCAACAGGTATTGCAAGTCTTAAAGGATTATGTCAAGTGAATAAAAACTGTCTGTTCCCAGAGGAAACCCTAAATCCATCACCTAATCAATTAGCTTCCCTAGGAGAACTATCATTAGGACAGTTATCTTGGAAGACTGTCACAGTAAAATTTTCTTTAAAAATTCAGGTAAATCTCTATTTTTGGTGTCATTTTTTAAAATGTTCAAACAGTTACTTCCCTTTTGAATGCAGTAGCTCTAGCTTGTAAGGTATTTATTTCATATATCTTTCAATATTAATTAAACAAATTGAGATGTGACCAGAAACAACATTACATCTATGCTGGTTAGACGGTGATCTAACCACAAAAGACAGGCCAATCCAAATCCAATTTAGAGAGTGCTCAGAAAATGGAAAAATTATATAAGTGAGAAAGAGAATGCTACCCAGTTTTTGAGTGTTCACTGTTTTTTTTTGTTTTTTTTTTGTATTTTTTTTTTCCTGGCTTTCTAATGCCAAAAGTAGCTGTGAACATTAAGAAGGGAAGGAATGTGGAAGAAAGGAAAATTCACTCTTCCTTCACTTTCCTGGGAAGATACTGTTAAAATGGTGTCACATGTACAATAACATGAAGACTTGATACTTCTGGAGACAGTCCATCACTTCTTCACTTCTTGGTGGAGTTCTTGAAAGAGAGGTCCCAGCCTGTAATAGGAAGGCTTAATTCTGGTTTTGAATTGAAAAAATCAAGTCCAAATTGCCACTCATAGCATCAGGGATGGTAGAAAATGCACATTTGTTGACATTTTTAGTTGCAAAATAGTTCTGGCATGACTTCTGGGTAACCTAAGTATTTGAAAACCAAATGACTGCTTGGTTCTGATCTTCCTGGCAGACACAATAATTTATAAATAAAAATAACCAACTCAAAACAATGCTATTTCATTTCATTTCATTTCATTTCATTTTAAAGAATTGAAAAAAAACTAATTTAAAGAATTAAAGAAAAAAGATCTAGAAGGTAAAATGAGTGGGAATTATGAAAACATTCAGCTGTTTTTTCTAACTTAGATCATTTCAGAGTCATATTCTTTTTTCTGTGGATTCTTTTTGCTTGGTAGTAGCTAAGACACTCCCAAGAGTAGCAAAAAATGGTCACCACTATAATGTGTCTCAGAACTGTGATTAAAATGCATTTTTAGGTTCTGTTTGTTGCAATAAGGCTTGAAAGAATAAGGAAGAAACAAAATAGTGATTCAGAGTTTGTGTTGTTTGTAAAAGCATGCTTTGAAGAGTTAAGTTTTTCAGTGTCATAGCTGGTACATTTTTCTAACACCTTTTTGTGTACTCTTTATTTTTCTTCTGGGACATTTGGTTCTATCCAAACATTCACTGAAAATATATTTAACAGTTCTGAAAATTTTTGGCATTGTCAGCGTGGTTCTTCATGGCAACAAACTCAGTGAAGTGACAAGTCCCCAGTATGCAGTGATCCTAGCCTTAGTGCAGGTTGACAGATATGACATGCTACTGGCTCACCTTTTTCACTTATTGTTATGTGGACCCCTAGGTCTTTTCTGTCATATATATGACATGCTTCAGCGAGGTTTAATATGACAGAACTATTTAGTTTATCACTCCAGAGCACGATCTCTCCTGACAATGACATCAGACAGTAAAATTTACTTAAATTTGAGCCTGTTCCATCTGTCAGAAGGCTGAGGTAAAGTATCCTGGCATCCGTCAAAAAAAGATAAATAAGTTATTTGCTCTTTCACATCAAATTTATCCAATAGTATATTGATGTGCCTGGTTACTCATATCTCCACCATATCTGATTTTTATTGTTGTCTTCACAATAATTTAAAGAGTTCAGGGATTCTTTCCACATTGACTTGACAGATCAGAAATATAAATGATTTAAGGGGTGAAAGAATTGTTTGTGTCATGACCAGGTAGCGAATTATCCTTCCTAGGCTTAAGGATAGTAGAGAAAGTTAAAGTAACAATTTAGCAAAATCATGTTGTTTTTTTTTCATGTCACTTTACTACAGTTTTCCCAGTTTTAAAAACTAGATAGTTTTGGGGGCTCTGGAGAAGGTACAGGGTAGATCCACACTTCATGTTAGTGTATAAACTCAGGTTTTGTTACCATGGAGCTGAAAGTTAAGTGAGTAGCTGGAAGTTTTCATATATTTTGTTTTAAAGCAGTGTACAGCATGATGTGGGAAAGTTGTGATTGCAAGGCAGAAATACCATTGGGAAATGTGTATTTCAATTTCATTAACTTTGTCATTATTTTATTAAAAAGGCATTAATAACATTATTTAGGATAAGACTCTAAGTATGTGTTTAAGGTACTTAATATAAGGTTTATTAATTAATGGGACATGTTATTTTTTTTTTTTAAATGCCAGGGCTTTAAAAATATTTATTGCATCCTTTATGCTATATTTATATGGAATTTTGTTTACATGCTGCTGTTTGTCAATATGGTTTGGGAAATCAGAAATCTATGCTCACTCTAACTGCACGTTCTGCCACATTGTGCCTCTGGAAAAATATTTGGAAGATTCAAGGAGCTGAAATTGAGAGATACCAGAGTAGGCCCCTCTATTGTGCTAACACTACTAATTTTCTTGAGAAAAGATACTATTATTTGGGAGTGATTTGGGAGAAGTCTTTGATGCCTTGTGTTTTATTGGGTCTAGGTAGCAACTTAGGACTTGAATTTAAAAGTTCAGCTCCAAAAGTTAAGTTCTTTGTCTAGTTATAGTCTGTTTTTTAACTATATTCTCAAATTACCATTTATCCTCAAAGGCAATGGGAAAAGTGGAAGGAGAGCAGCACACGTTAACTGAAAACTTTGAAAATAAAGATCACTGTAGAGGCAGCATTAAGAGATGTCAGAAATTCTTAAATATTATTAATTATTAAAATCTTAAATATTTAATATTACAGGCCAGATGGAATTGGAACAGTATCTGTTGATGAGAAAGAAAGGTTTGAGGAAATTAAGGACAGACTTTCCTCCCTTTTAGAAAACCAAATAAGCCATTTCAGGTAAGTGTATAATTTATTCAGTAATACTAAGTTTTGTCTGGCAGAATGTTCTTATTATGATGCTAAGTACTAATCTTGAAAAACAGAGTGAAAATAAAATAGTCTACCTGCAAAGAAGTTTTGAGTGTATTAAATATGGAATAATTTATTTGCACAAATGTTTGTGCTGAGAATTCATTTGCATATCATGTGAGTTATATTCTTTCTGTGGTAGAAAAGATTCTGCAAGAATAAAGGTCTGATTTTATTGGTCCTTTTGAACTTAAAGCTGTCTATAAATCTAATAAAATTGCCTGAATGAAAATGACTAAGTCATACTACTTCCTGTATTAATGCTGATCAGAAAAGTCATATGAGTAGGTACCTGGTACATATAGGTACCTACACAGTAGGCACAAACTTTTTTCCTGGTTGTCTAATGTCATTTTCTGGGTTTCATAATATTTCCAAAATTGTCTAAGGTCCATCATCCTCAATAAAGAGTTTGTCATGTGTAAGGACTTGCCATGTAAGGACAGCTGTACCAGTAGAAGAAGGAAAAGAGTACAACCAAAGTACATGAAGCAGAGCAAACATGGAGTGATATTTCCCTGGGTAACCTTCTAGCAGTTGATGGTTTGTGAACCTTAGCATAAAATTGGCATCTAGTCCACCAAATCTACTAATTTATCACAGTTAGCCAACCTGTCTGCCACCATTCTGCCAATCAGAACATTTTTTAGAATGTATTTATATACCTTTTTTTTTTATCTATCACCTTGTGGCAACCTGTTCCACAGTTTAAATTGTGCTGTGTGAAAAAGCTTTATTCTTTGGCAACGTTTGCTATAAGTTAGTTGGGTGCCCCCTCCGGTGTGATGAGGTGTCTAGTATTCACTGGTATCTGTCATGTAGATAATGAGGTTGCTTGGGAATTTTTTAAGCAAGAACGAAACATAGTCTCTTCACTTGAGACTTCTCCTCTGTATTAACTAAAGAGAGCTAGGGTTCTCTTTGAAGAGTATTCCTCTGGGGAAAAACAAACAAGCAAACCAACAAACAACAACAGCAACAACAACAAACAGTTCTCCCTTCTCTCCCTTCTTTCATTTCTCTTAAAAATTATTCACTGACATATTTCATGTCTCCTGTCTCCCATTGGATTCAATAGCTCTTGCCTAAGAAGCAATACAGAGCAGCATAGGGTGGAGTGCTTCCTAACCAAGGTCTTGGAAAGGCAGGAGGAGAGTAGTGACAAAGACAACATCTTCAGGGAGAAGGAAAATTTCTGTGACAAACTTCTCATGTTTGCTACAAAGAAAAACAAAGGAGTGTGGGAATTTGGTGAAGACTTTTTGTCTGATTGGCATATCTATAAACATACCAAGTTTTTTGTAGAAACACAATCACTGTAATTTCCAATGAATGTAAGTACTTTTTCTCGTACACTGTGATGAGAGCAGTGAGAGTAGTTGCTACCCCGAAAATACTGAAGCAGCAGAAGCCTTCTCAAGATGTACAGAGGGAGAAGGCAAATGAGAGAGCAGGAGAAGTTGGGCATCTTCAGACTTCAGGCATTCACATGAATGAGACTAAATACAAAATGTATAATAATGTCTAAATTATGATTTCAGTTGGAACAAATAAAAGCAAAGACCATCATGTCTGATAACTTACACAGCAGAATATGTTGATGAGCATGGACTGTATCAGCAACTATGGGATCTTTCTGCCTGTTACATTCTGGATCTTTTGGGAATTCAAATTACATTAGAAACTTCTCTTTGAGAGCAATTAAATGTGTCGTTCAAAGGTGAATGCCTCCATCTTCCAGGTTGCCTTCTGGGATTTACCCTAAAAATCTTATTTAATCAAAATAAACAAGAGAGCTCTGCCAGGTGAGGAGTAATCATTGTGTCTTTCTTTGGACAAATGATAGAAATTCAAAAAATTAGTTGACATGTCTGGATTTAAATGAGGATGATAGTGTAATAGTGGTAGAAGGAAGAATGAGTAGTGCCCTAGAATATGTAAAAGCATACAGAGTGACAATAAAGGACATCCTGATATAGAATTGGCATTAGATTTTAAAGAAAATCTAGATTCACATTTTGTGGAAAAAAAAAATCAGTATCAGTAACTAACACAGGATAGTCTTGGCTGTGAGACTGTTTTCTTAAGCAAAGATAGTATTAAAACTACTCCATATTTCAGTCCATCAAAATTGTTGTGAAAACTGAGATGCTGAATATTTTGAAAAATGCATTCAGCAGTAAAGACTTATCCAAAGCATGCACTGAGTTTCTCTGTTTCGGCCTTACTGTCCTTGAGTCCCCTCTGAGTCACCAGACAATCACACCATCTCTTAAGCTGATTTTTGCTTCTGCTGTCCTTTCTACTATCAGCTTAAGCATCCTTGCATTTTATGTGTGTCCTAACATACTTTAAGGACTTTCACATTTTCCTATTTTGTTTTACAGTTTGTATATTTTACAGTTTTTACATGCCAAATTCCCTACAATAACTTCTTTAACTTTCTCATGGAGTCATATAGAAGGTATTTAGCTTGTTTGTTTAACCACTTTTTTTTTTTTTTTTTTTTTTTTTTTTTAATTGTGGCGTGCATTTGACTGCTTGTAGGCTTATTGCTTTTTGGACAGCACTTTAAGGTTTGGACCTTTGTTTTTCAAGTTCATGTTTTCTCCTTAATTCCCATTCTGGAACTGAGTATACATATACTGAATTTATTTGGAATGATTTCTTTTGCTACAGTATTAAATGTTATTATTTTGTGATCATTATTTTCTGTCCTGTTTACACTTGAGACCAAATCCAGAACAATGTCTCTCTTGTGGGTCCTCAATTAGTTGTCCAAAGCAGCAATTCAATACCATGTTTCAAAATTTTATCATTATATTTCATCCTAATGAGTTATTTATCGGTTGTACATGTGTGTAGTTGAAATCTCTTAATATTTGTTATCAATTTGTAGTTTCTCTAATCTCACTTAACATTTTCTAATTGTTCTCATCACCCTAATTAGAGGGTCAGTAGTATAGTAGTACAGTTTTATTGTTATAATAAGGGATTCTTGAGGACTGCCAACACTGTGTTTTTTTTTTTCTTTTTTCCTTTTTTTTCAGTAATATGTAGGAACATTTCTAAGGTTTACACTTGCTCTGTTGCTTTGCACTGAATGCAGTAGTCAGCTGTCATTGTGGACAGTTTAACTAAAGAGCATATTTCCCTTCTTGCCTTTTCAGAGCTGCACTGAACATTTTCTACGTCCACCTAGGTCACATTGATCCAGCAAAGGTTTTCTCCCATGCCTGTCAGCTAATCCCCCAGCTTCCAGTTTTAATACTGTCTTGTGACCTTTTAATTTTCATTGCCATCAGCCTGGCTCCATGGTGATTAAGATGGAGCCTGCCCATCCTGTCCTGGTGGTTCCTTACTTAAATATTTCCCAGTCCTTGAGGTACTTAAACTTCTCATCTCTGTCATCTTTTCTACCCACTGAGACTCCAGATCCCTGCCTGCCTCTCAGGCATCAAATGTGGAAGAGCCATTATTTCAGAGAAAACTGCCATGGCTGTCTTGGAATTGACCTTTTGCCTGGCTGTGTGAATTTAGTCTCTGGAGTATTCCTTCTTCACTTCTGTATGTTGTTGGTAGTAATGTAGACCATGAGTCCTGCTCCTCTATTATTCCCT
This sequence comes from Oxyura jamaicensis, assembly GCF_011077185.1. Lineage (NCBI taxonomy): Eukaryota > Metazoa > Chordata > Aves > Anseriformes > Anatidae > Oxyura > Oxyura jamaicensis. The sequence continues at coordinate 23,550,398 of NC_048893.1, forward strand.
AAGTAATTTACACAAATATCTCCTGAGAACCAATACCCCTGTACCCAGTAAAAGGCTGTAATGCTGGAGGCAGGACTGCTCAGAGTGTCTCTTTAGGCATCAACTGTGACCATTTCCTTTTCTCTAAGTTTCTTATCTTGAGAAAACAATTCTTCCCTGTCAGAAGCTCTTTGTACCTAAGCACATAAAAGCTGGCTGCCCGTGTCGTACTCATGGATATTGAATAACACCCAGGTCTTCAGTCTGCATTTTCAACTTTAAACTGTGTGTATTTTGGAAACTTCTTATGCTGTTTACATTGCAGAACATAAACTGGTTTTAAATATTAAATATAATCAAAGAATGAGTGACATTTATTCAAAAACTACCATTCTGGGTTAGTAAGAATAAACCATGGGAAAGACAACTCAAGGATTATGGAAAAGAAAGGAAGAGTCAAAACAGCTAAGGATTTGTTCTGTTTTAAGACGACTTAAAGCCTAAGGACCATTAAATCTGCTTTCCTAATTTGTTAACAGGTCCCCAAGAGTTGTTAGCACTACTGTAGGATAGAAAGAGAATGAGGCAAAGCAAATACTGAAATTCTCTCAGCTGGAAATCTTTTTTTGACCTCATTTACAGGACTTTATTTTGGCTGACCAAAATGCATACCTAAAATTCACTGGTCTGAATCCTTTTATCATTAGAAAATATTTTACTGTTAACATGAGGCCATCATTGAGTAATAATAAGAGAAAAATAATCTCAGCAAAGAAATCCCTTTTCCAATTGGGGATATACCAAAAGATTTTATAGACAAGATTAGGAGAGGCTATTGTTGATTTAGGTCTATAGTCTCATTGAGCTGATCTATTGGATCATTCAGCAGACAAAAATTGAAAACAAAGCTATGAATGGAAACACTTTTTTATTTACGTGTTATATGTTATTGGAAGTGTGGAGACAGAAGTAGGTATGTTTTAAGTCCTAGATGATAAAATTAAAAATAACACAAAATGCTTTTCCAAACTATTTATAGTAAAATAGGAAACATTATAGAATATCTGCACAAGTTTTTGCTCCCATGTATCTCAAAAAAATTAAATATCAGATATTTTATTCTTATATTAATCCAATATTAAAGCTAAAAGATAATATACAGAGTGTTGCTTCACTGTCATGTCGCTGTTATGCCTACAGGAGAAATAGTACCTCTTTCCAGGAAGATGAAAATTAAGCTCATCAGAGACTATTAATTATCCTTAGTAGTTGAGAAAGTGCATGCAATGCTTTTTTCCCTTTGTTTTTTTTTTTTTTTTTTTTTTCTATATTAAGGCCTGAGCTGCTGGTGGGCTGATTCTGCTATAGTATATATATTTTCCATGGCAGACTAGTGAAGAGATATCTGCTTTCATTAGTACTTCACCTATGGGAGTCTGATATTAAAATAATTTAATGCAAGCTTTGTACACATTTATATCTCAAAGTAAATTCTTATCATTTTCTCTCTCTCTCTCTGTTTTTTTTTAAAGATACTGTTTCCCTTTTGGACGACCTGAAGGAGCTTTAAAAGCCACACTTTCATTACTTGAAAGGGTAAGTTTGTCAATATACTTCAAATTCTGCCTGAGTACTAAGCCTGCATTTTTCTTTTACCTTCAGGCCACTGAAAGTTGAGTTGATTCTTCTTTAGTATTCTACTGCTGGTTTTAGTTGTTCACTGGAAGGTGTTTTTTTTGTTTGTTTGTTTTTGTTTTGTTTTGTTTTTCTCAATGTTTTCCACAGAGGCAAACAATTGTTCTCTGTAGGACAAATTTCTTGGAATTTCACTTTAAACCACGGTAGTGACTCTGTTTCTTTAAAATTTAATGATTAGCCAGCATTATCTCTAAAGCAGTACAAGTCTACTCTACAGACCCTCTTTCCTGCTGTCTACAACTTCCTTGCCACTGATGTTGTCAGTACGGATACATAAAATTAAAAGGCATCTATATAATCCAAATAATCTTCTATAAATATGTAGTCTGAGTCAATTTAAGAAAAAATAAAAAATAAAAAAAAGCTATATTCAATAAAACTGACATGGGCAGTTAGCAATGTAAAGCCCTGGACAGCAAATCCTCTTTTACTGACTGAAAGGGAGAAGGCCTTGTAATGGTAAAAGCATCTCTGCCTTCTCTGGGGAAAGAGAATTTAACATTCCAACAAGGATTTCAGAGGACTGTCAGAAGGAAGAGTGTATGAATGGATATTATAAAAGAAGGAAAAAAAAAAAAAAAAAAAAAGCTTAGGTCCCACTCTGTATATCTCTACTAAAGTCAGCGAGGTCTGGTCCTGGGAAGTGACAGCCATTTAGCTCTGCAGAACATACCATAGAGATTCTGTCTTAGAAAGCATTCTCCCCCTCTGCTCAGCTCTTCTGAGACCCCACCTGGAGTACTGTGATCAGCTCTGAGGCCCCCGATATAAGAAGGACATGGACCTGTTAGAGGTCCATGAAGAACCTCCTATGAAGACACGCTGAGAAAGTGGGGATTGTTCAGCCTGGAAAAGAGAAGTCCCTGGGAGACCTTATTGAGGCCTTCCAGTACCTAAAGGGGGCCTACAGGAAAGCTGGACTCACTCCTGACTCTTTGTCAGGGAGTGTAGAGATAGGAAAAGGGTAATGGCTTTAAACTAAAGGAGGGTAGATTTAGATTAGATGTAAGGAGTAAATTCTTCACTCAGAGGGTGGTGAGGCACAGGAACAGGCTGCCCAGAGAAGCTATGGATGCCGCATCCCTGTTCAAGGCCAGGTTGGATGGGGCTTTAAGAGCAATCTGGTCTCGTGGGAGGTGTCCCTGCCCATGGCAGGGAGGTTGGAATTAGATGATCTTTAAGGTCCCTTGCAACCCAAACCATCCTATGATTCTATGATTGTGTGATTTTTCACAAGGATATGCTAAATTTGAAAGACTTAAATAAGGAAGAAAAGCAATCAGTATGAGCTAGTTCTGATGGCATTGTAAATAGTTTCTCCTTTACACTGTTGAAGAATCAATGGTTATGCAATGGTGGAAACTTTTCCACAGGTGAGAACAAAGCAAATTTTCACATCCACATGTTCTGTGGGTACCATGATCCAAACCACCACTCTTATACTGTTCTTGGTGTCACCCAAATGAAAACTGATTAGCATGCTGCAAGATGCCAAACTGTAGAAGTATCTTGCAGTATCTTGTATAGAGTGTAAATAATAGTGTTCAACAGAAATCTTTAAAGACGAATATCTAGTTCCACCAGCTGAAATAGTTCCTTTTTTATTTCTTCCTTTAATTATTATCACATCTGAAGTAACATCAGGATACTTCTATCCTTTTCCCCTGGGTATTAAGTAATGAGTGTAACCAAGTGGTATAACTGTCTCTGGTACAGGTTTTAATGAAAGATATTGCCACTCCCATACCAGCAGAAGAGGTGAAGAAAGTGGTCAGAAAATGTCTGGAGAAGGCTGCTTTGATCAATTACACTCGACTTACAGAATATGCCAAAATAGAAGGTTAGTACAGCAATCAACGGCCAAAGTGGCTGTAAAAGCCAACAATGCCTATAACTGAATATTCTGTGAGCAGCCTTTTGCTTTTCCTGAACAAACCACTTCCACAGCAAGGGGAAATGTCTCATTAAAATCTCAGCTGGTGAACTATGGAGCTTTTTCCTATTCATTGGCTTTAATATGCCTCCTGGGACCCTGTTTGAATGGAAGACCGGGACTTCTTAATTTAAGTTGCCCTTTGTTCTTACTTCTGAGTTTTCCACAAATCTAAAAGGTTGTTTATGGATTATTTTTTATTTCTCTAACTATTTCTAGTAATTAAACTACTGACAGGAAATTCTTTCCTTATCAGCAGTAACAGTACCTTGAAACTTGAAAACTCTGGATGTAGATGCCTTTCTGATGTATTTATAAGGCAGACAGATAAGTGTCATTTATTTTTGCCGTTGTGTTTTCAGATGTATGAAAATAATCTGATGATTAAAACTTTAATTGCATCTTGATTTCCTGAATGAACTAATGGGACAAAATGCTACTTTTTATGGTAATCAGTAGTTTTTTCTGGAATTTACATATGTTCTGGAACATATACATTGAAATTAATTTAAGATCATACTAAAAAATTGGCTAGGAAACACAACATCATTTTAAGATTCAGAACAAAAATGAAGTCATAATAGTGGCATGCTTTGTTAAGACACAGCTGTTACTCTTCATAAAGCACAGAAAGCTATATGTGTACAGATATATTTAGAAGTAGAAAACCATGTGTGTGCATCTATGTAAGTGTTTCTTTGGAGGTACTGTCAATTAGCATGAAAATAAATGATGACTTCTGCTTTAAAAATCTGTTTTTTATGTGGTGAGGAAGGATTTTTCATAGCATATATTTCCAGAAATACACCAGAAGAAATAGTTATCATAACAACAAAATGAAGAAGCCTCATATGTCTAGTAATATTATAAAGTCAACTTTTTTTCCTTTTTCCATTTCTGTTCAAATTCTCTGAAAAGCATGATTTAACCAATCTCAGAAGTGATTAACAAAAAACCCCATCTCATCACTATAGCAACCAGTATTATATCATGGGAGTAACAACATGAAACCATCTTAGTAACCAGTTTATCATAATTAATTATGATATCATGTTGTGTTAAAGAAAGAAAGATGAATATTGAATCTATTCTGGAAAACAAGAAAGCAAAAATACGATTTCCCTTAGTTTTTATCTTCCTGTATTCATAAGAAGGATTTTTTGATACTCAATATTAGTCTCTTAGCAAACCTGTTGAAATAATGGGTATAACAATGGAAATAGGTTTTAAAAAATTACAAAAGTTTCCAAAATATATATATATTCCGACACTAAATTGGATTGGAAAAAGTTTTTACAATGAAGTAAATACATCTTTGTTCAGGATTTTTAACTAAATCCTAGAAAATATTGGCAGTTCAATGTGAACATCAAATTCTGCCCTTTATGCATACTAGTAATAGTGCTGTAAGCTGGAATGGCATATAAAACTGAAGTCCATTCCATGGCATGTATTGACTTGCAAATTTCTTTTTGGATTTATTTTCTTTTGGTTGAAATACAACCAGGTTTCAATAAGTAGATTCATACTCAAGTAATTGTAAGCCCAAAGCACAATAGATAATTGCATACAGAAGTCTAGTACATCAAGAGAGAGAGATAAAGGACTTGTTCTGAGAATAAGTAGAGTACTGTTTGAAAGTGAAGGGCTCCAACACCATAACATCAGAAAAATAAACACATTGGTCTTCAGTTGAAATGAGACCTGTATTTGTCTATTTTTATACTGAGGTTATTATAAATATTCTACATTTTTACCAATATAAATGTAATAGTTTTCATCCATTCCCTTTAGGTTTATGGGTGCATTACTGTATCCTGTGCACTGAAATGGTGTTCTTCTCTTGAAGTAATTAATGCCTATATTTGCATTAGTTACTTATTCCTCAAATTGAATTTGAGGAGACAAAAAGGAGAAAAGACAATGCAGTGGTATTGGCATTTCTGCCACTGTCAGGATTGTCACTGATGTTCTCAAAATTTCAAGAAGTCTTTAATTCCTTGGTATTTATTCTACTCTGATGAAAGTAAAGTAGTTGTATATCTAAAATGATTTTTTCTTTTTTGTTTTATTTTGTTTTGTTTGTTTTGTTTTATATTTAGCAACAGCAGAAAAGGACTCAGGTGATTACTGTTCATGTGCATGTCTGCATGTGATTTAGTGTGTTGGTGTGTTGCATTTGTTGTTTTGTTATTTTTGTTGATTTCAACAATAACAAGATACTGACCAGAACATAAGCAAGCCTTAAAATTAATTTTGACAGTATAGTACAGTCCCTGTGTTATTCATTTGTACCAGTGCTTAACTATGATGTATATATTTATTAGCAATTCAGATAATTTTATTATTCTGTATATTTTGGAATATTGAAACAATTGTAGTTTCTGTGAAAGAGTTGTAACAAAGCGATGCAGAGAATTTTAGCTGTTAATCCAAAATGAAGATCTTAATAAGAGAACTGATTTCATAAGGTTTGTTTTACATCTCTCTGATATGGCTGTGTTTTGTAATAAGTTTATTTTTCTAGTTACAGATGAGGTTTGAGAATGTGGTAGTTCTTTGTGTTTCAGATTTCTTGAATCTGATATGGCATGTACTCTACAGTAGTGTAGAGAGTTTATTGAGTGCTTGTATCCAAATAATTAACCAAATGATCAAAAAAGAGCATAGCTGAAGTATTGTCTACACGGTGTCCAAGTAGTAATGGCTACTCAAACATGTGGCTGAGTAGTGACTATATGGATGTATGAGGGATTGTACATATATATGCACATTGGAACGGAATGGAATGGAACGGAATGGAATGGAATGGAACGGAACATAATGGAA
>NC_048893.1:23556846-23639564 GCF_011077185.1 Oxyura jamaicensis
AATGGAATGGAACGGAATGGAATGGAATGGAACGGAACATAATGGAATGGGACGGAATTGAGCAGAATGGAATAGATGCACACACTACTTTGTCTTACGTTTTTTAAAGATGTACACACAAATGCAACAGTAGCCTGATAATACTTTGTGGGGTTTCAGCCACAGCTGTGGCAAAGTTTTGAGTTGTTAGTTTTCTCAGAATACATTCATTTTCTGTCCAGAGAGACCAACTGGGGTGATGACTTTAAAGATTTCATCCAGGTAGTTCAGAATGGAGCTCCTTGACATTGAGAGGCCTGAAGGGAGAAAGAAAGTCCATTTTTCACTTTCCCCATCTCTGTAAGACGAACAGCTTACTTAGCCAATAAGGAAACAGAAAATGCTAGCAAATTATAAAGACTATATTTTTAAAAGTTATGTTCATAACTGAAGATTCCAAAAAATCAGTGATTTCCAAAAAATCAGTGATTCCCAAGACTTCCACTGATTTTCATGATATTCATTTGAAAGCTTTAAATGCCCTGGAAATAGAAGTGCTGTATTCAGAGTTGTAAGGAAAAAAAGAAAAAAGAAAAAAGAAGCCGTGATATGGGCATTTCTGCCATAGCTGATTAGAATAAGTTCAGATGAGCTCACATGATAGTACCAGCTTTAGGTGCCTGACAAGCAGGTGATCTCCTGACGTTCTCTGATCAACAGGGAGAGGATCTTGAAGCAAGTGATCCAGAGGCACTTGGAGGCACCTAGAGGTACCTAGAAATCTTTGTTTCCCACACATTTGCTATTCTTATTTTTTCACAGGCCGATTACGTCAGAATCACAAACCATTAAGCACAGATGACATACATACACAGGGAAAAAAAAAAAAAAAAAAAAAAAAGACTTCGTATTTTCAGTCATTTTACGTTAGGTTTAAGCATGCTTTGAGAAGAACTATTGCCGTGTTCTTAAGATTCTAGGATAGCAAAGCTGTCCACTAAGTGACCTGGCAAATGGCAGTATTACAGACTGGATGAGAGGAAAGCCTATGGCATACAGTGAGTAAATGGAAATTTACTGCATGAGTTAGGTGAAGCTAGATGTTTGGAGGTTGTATTTATAATTTAATTGCTTAGTTAAATTCTGTTTCTGACTAAAATAGGTGAAAATTAATGAGACCACTCCAAAAAATTAATTTTATTGAAAGAAGTAAACTGACTGTGTTGAATGAGAATTTAATGTTGCATTAAACTAATTTATCTGTTGTAAAAGGTAAAGTAGTTGGATGGAATCCAAATAAAATTTGATGTTGGGCATCATTCATATTTTAGGCTGGCCAACAGAGCCAAATCCTGTTCCTACTGGTGTCACCAGCTGCACTACAGATTTCATCATGAGCTTGATGTACAGCATGCTTAGCCCTAGAATCATGTATTGTATTGTTGTGGAAAATAAGGAAAACTATTTCTTGATAATTATTATTTACCTTTTAACTTGTAAACTGGATACTATATAGAGAATCTTGAATTGCAAGAGTGTCCTTGTTGGGTAATACAGAGGTGAACATAGAAATTCTTTTCGTTGCGAGAATCCTTTCTCAGCAGTGTGGTTGCCAGGTTCCCAGGTCTGTTCCCCAAGTGCTCTCATTTTCACAGTCTCAATTGAACAAGACTCTGAATGCTTTCCCAGAAGACGGTGGTTACTTTCTTAATGGCAGACGCAGTGGTATAAGCAGCACTTGTATCAACAGGATTTGTTTGCAGTCAGGATGACATTTTATTTAGCACTCCCATGTCGTCGTACTATTATGAATATAGAACAGCTTTTTTCAATAAAAATTACATTTGCAGTGACAATTATACAAGGTTCAGCATGTCATTCCTTATGACATGTACAGCTGAAATTCTCATTCTAATCTGTTCAGTGAGTATAATTGCCATTATGGAGAGAACAGCAGCAAACCTACTATTATAATTTTGAACTATGTCTAAGAACTCTCATGTAATGCCCTTGTAGTTTGCAGCAAGGGTTTATAATTTGTCAGGAAGATGATCATGGCATCAATATGTGAAAATCTCTTTTTAAGTATAAACTGTTTTCATTTCAGCACATGCTGCCATTGAGACCACTACCTGAAAGTACTTTTTAGATTATTTTGTGTATGACATGTTTTCTAGTCTTACTCAGTATTTAACTTGAGTTATCTCTCCAGTAGATTATGGTGAACGTAACTTGGCCTGCTAGATGCTGAGGCCAGAGCCAAATACTTCAGATGAATGTTGTATAGCTTCCAATGAATAGCTTGGAGAAATTTGCATGCCTCCCTCACCTGTTTTCTCTTCTTCATAAAACATCACCTTACTTATACAGAAATCATATATTTATTTGCATTTTATACACACCCATTAACAAACACACATTAATAAAATACTTTATTTCTTCTCAGAGACAATTTTTCCCTCATTTACATTAATTTGAAATCTGAATGGATGAGGAGAAATGGACTCTGCAAGTGCTGCTGTCATTGCCTAAGAGAAGTGGTAGAACCTCACATGTAAACACATTTTTCAGCACAAGGGCATTACTTTTCTGTGGAGTAAAAAAGGGCCTGTGTTAGGGATTAAAGTGGTAAATGGCTGTGAAGCGAATAAGTCAGTATCTGTCATTGTTGGTAGATATTCACTTCTGAGGTGACAGACAGATTGTAAACATGTGAATTATTAGGTAGTTGTCTTTGAACTCATTATTTTTAAAAGTCTGTGGTAACTGAATATATATACTGGGCTCCTTCTGCCAATCAGTTTTAATAAAAGGAATGAGAATAAATTCAATTAATATCAGGGCAAATAGTTACTGTGTAGTGTGCAATTGCTCAAAGACAAATCACAGTTGTCATCCCAATATTTCTTTTTCTCAGACAGACTGCCAAAGGCTGAATAACTGTTAACTCCATACAATAGAGGGTCAGGAGCAACTCAACAGTTGCTTTTTTTAAAGGACACTGATCGTTAACATACTCATTACATACAAGTTTCTAAAGGAAAGGGTAGTATGTAAATGCCCTCAAAGCTCAGAAGGATCTATCTGACTTAAAAAGAAGAACACTACAAACATTATTGAAATTGAGAAGACAAGTGGATAGAGTCATTGTACCTGGAGAGGACTTGATTAAAGCTCTCCATGCATGTTCATTTCACTGAACAAACAAAAATGACTGAGTTGCACAGCTGCATAGCACCTTCTTGGTCTCTGTTGTGCAGCTAAAACAGAAATATGAGAATACAATCAATATGAGAATATGAGAAATATGAGAATACAATCAACTGATTTCAGTTTTGGAACAGAGGTCTGGAAAGGAACCTGTGGACCGTTAGGTCCTCATCCTGATACCTCCTTCATAAATGTACCTAAATCCTGCCTTAACAGGTGGGCTGAGCTGTTCTTTGTTCTATATTTCTTCCCCTTTTCTGCCTCCTGCTTCAGCCATGTGAAGGCCATTTCAAGTCCTTCTTACTCTGTAAGTTAGGAATCACCCTACAGTCAAATTACTACTTTATTTATTTATTTATTTATTTATTTTTATTTTTTTTAACACATTACCATTCTTCTTTATCTCAGATTGCTCCTTCCTTCATTAGCTTCATCTCCAGTCCCTCCTTACTCTATGATGCATTTTAGACAATTGTCTTATACTTACACAAACAACTTTTAAAAAGTCTTTCATTATCTTTTAGTCTTTTGTTCTTCAGTTTTATCATCTTATAAGCCTTTCTTTATTAAAGTTTGAATTGAGCCTTCTAGCACATTGGTGACTGTGCAAGTCATGTCCATGAAATGCCTTGCACAGTTCTCGATCTACACCAGTATGGTAGTTGCATACTAATGGCTACCTAAGCTCCACCTTGCCACTCCTTCATCCTCATTCTCTTCCCCTGCTCCACGTGGGGTCCCTCCCACGGGATGCCGTCTTTCCCAAACTGATCCTGCAGGGACTTCCCACAGGCAGCAGCTCTTCAAGAACTGCTCCAATATAGGTCAGTACCATGCAGTCTGTCCATCAGGAGCAAACTGCTCCAGTACGTGTCCTGGACGAATGGCAGTTTCCCCTAGACCCCTGCTTCTGTGTGGGCTCCTGTGGTGGTTTTACGGTGCTAGGCAGTTGAACACCACAACCGCTCTCTCACTCCCCCTCCTCAGAAGAGGAGGGGAAGAAGTAAAGGAAAGAACAACTCACGGGTTGAGATAAGGATGATTTAATTAAAGAGGGAAATATATATATATATATATATATATATATATATAATTAAGGAAATATTATTATTAATTAAACAATTCAACTAAAGGGAAAAAAAGGGAAAGGGGAAGAGGAACGGGGAAAGGGAATAACTAAACAAAACAAGTAAAGGCTATGTGGAAGTGCAGAGGAAAGAAATTACTCTCTACTTCCCACAAATGAGCGATGCTTGACCACGTCCTTGAAGCAGGGCCTCAACGCACGTAGCCGGTGTTCGGGAGGAGGACAGATGTTCTCACAACGAGAGCCCACCCCTCCCCTCTTCTTCCTTTTTCCACCTTTTATTGCTGAGTGTGACATCATATGGTAAGGAATATCCCTTTGGTTGGTTTAGGTCAGCTGCCCTGCTGATGTTTCTTTCTCACTTTTTGCCCACCCCCTAGGAGGGTCAGAGAGAGTCCTGATGCTGTGCCAGCACTTCTCAGCAGCAGACACAACACCGGTGTGATACCACTACTGTTCTAGCTACAAGTGCAGAGCGCAGCACTGTGTGGGCTGCTGCAGGGAAAGTTAACATCCCAGTCAGACCCAGTACAGCTCCTCTCCACAGGTGCAGCTTTGGCCCATAGTCTGCTTCCTCAGGGCCTCTCCACAGGCCACAGCCTCCTCCAAGCCACATCCACCTGCTCCTCCAGGGGCGCCTCCACGGGCTGCAGCATGGAGATCTGCTCCATGTGGGACCCATGGGCTGCAGGGGGACAGCCTGCTCCACCAGGGGCCTCTCCACGGGCCGCAGGGCTCCTGGAGCACCTTTTCCCCCCTCCTTTTTCACTGACCTTGGTGTCTGCAGGGCTGGTTCTCTCATGTTTTCTCCCATCTGCTGTTGTGCAGCAGTTCTTTCCCTTCCTTAAATCTGCCCTCCCTGAGGCCCAACCAACATCACTCATGGCTTGGCTCTGGCCAGCAGCAGGTCCCTTTTGGAGCCAACTGGAGCTAGCTTTGATCTAACATGGGGCAACTGCTGGGTTCTGCTCACAGAGGCCACTCCTGCAGCCCCCTCACTACCTTGGCACATAAGCCCAATACAGCCATAAATGCTTAATGTAATATATTTGAGAATTGCTGGTGTTTTCCTGTCCATATCAGGCTTGTGGCACACAACTCTTCTGTGAAAAGTTAATACAATCCAGTCTTCACAGGGTGATCATTTCCAACTGCTGAGTTATAGCAAATGTTTACTGCTGTTCATTTGTCAAGTGCATTGCCCTTCCTTTTAAAGTATTATATTTTGTTTTTCTTTCACATTCTTCAGTGTTCTCCAATTCTTCTGTTATTGCATTTTGACCTTGCTCTCTATTGCCAGTGTTTTACAACATTGTTATCAGCACACTCTTAAAATTTATTCTGAAGTCATTGGTGGAAATATTAAAGAAGCTGACTCCTACAATGGATCCTCAAGGAACTCCTCAAGAAACCTTTCTTTGCTCTTTCTTAACACTATCCATAGCCTTTCTCTTGAGGGAGCTTCTTTATCCGACACACAGTTTCTTTTTTAATCCTCATTTTTGTTGGCTTAACTGGTAGTCTTCCCATGAGGCACTGTATCAAATGCTTTAGTCAAGTCAGAATAGATGAGATCTACTGAATTCCTTTCCTAGGAAAATATCCTATCAAGAATAGCCACTGCACAATTCTAGTGCAAACTACATTTGCAAATATGTTACATTTTATTGTTTTCATTGTATGTCCTCAATTAGTCATTTCTTCAAATTTCCTTTTAAAGTTAATCGTCAGCATCACTTTTCCTCACTCTACGTGCAAGCATTAGGTTTGCTCATGTTGTCTTTCAGTAACTTCCAAAAATTTAGACTCTTAAAATTATTAGATTGACGAAAAACTAAGTCTGCACTTTCAAGTGCCATTTGTCTGGCACTAGGATGTCAATTATTCAGCTCCCTTAATTCATGGAGCTCTTCAGTGTGCCATGTTTGTTACCTCTGAGTTTTCTTCCATGGGAACAGAAAGTGCTAAGAACATTAGCTCTTGCCCCCTTTGAAGAGAAATTATAAGCAAGGAAAGGAAGAAAATACCAACTACTAGTATCTGATCTGTGTTTCCAAAACCAGAATACAAAACATCATAAATTAGGTGACTTAGATCAGTAATTAAAAAATTAGATTTCTTGTTATCTCTGAATTTTTGCTACTGCTTTTACCTCTTCAGATTTCAGATTTCATGTTTCTTTTTTTTTTTTTTTTTCTCCCAGCTTCAAATGAACCAATAGTTTCTCATTTTTGTAATGAAATGTGATTGTTCCATGAAGGTAATTCCATTGAATATGATAATAAATTTGAAAAAGCTGAAAACATTGTAGTGTCACCCACTTTATAAAACAATAGGTTATAAACTCGGAGATGTAAAATCTAACTTCCTACAAATCTCATAATCTCTGTGTACAAAGAGGATAATGCTAATTCATTTTAAAACTATTTTGTCTCCAGAATTTAAAATCCTATTTAATTCTTAGAAAGCAAGTATGAAAGACTGATTTTGACTTCACAATTAAAGCTAAATTCCATTATTTATATAAGGCTAGAATTCTTTTTTAATCAGAAAAATATAGCATGTCCCCCCAGATGTCCATTCCTTACTTTTTCATTGCAGAATTAATTCTGTGAGAATTTGCAAGACAATCCACCAAGGTCAAATCTAAATTATCTGCCAATGGATTATCCTAGTTGCAGATTAACTCTGGAGAGTCAGTTCAGGTCTAGTAGCATATATTAGCTCTAGTTTATTTTCATTTGTACTCCCTTTTTTACAAGACTAGAAGCAGTACTGCTGGTTTTTCATGTCAAAAAGTCTGAATTAGCTGGCCCTACTGGAGCAGAATTGGCTTCATACAGCTCAAATTATGATGAATTTTATTATCAAATTATATTATGGCCTTTTACTTCAGGGTTTCCCTGTCATCTACTCTGCATTGGTATGAATTCACTTTCAGGTTCTGATTTGGAGTGAATCAGTGAGACACTATAGCAAGAGAGCTGGTATAAAACAGAGGACAGTTCAGACTCCATGCACTACAATTGGATCTGGAAAGAACACATAGTTTAGGTCCCTTTGCACAATATCTGGACAGGCAGTGTTTCTTCAGAAACTCTAAGATTTCCTCAGGCCATACACTGCTGTGTGCACAGCACATCCTTGAAGGAGTTTGATTGGGGTTGTTTAGTCTGGAGAAGAGGAGGCTCAGGGGAGACCTTCTTGCTCTCTACAACTACCTGAAAGGAAGGTGTGGGGACCTGGGGGTCGCCCTCTTCTCACAGGTGATAGGACTAGAGGGAATGGCCTCAAGTTGCACCAGGGGAGGTTCGGTTTGGAAATTAGGAGACATTTCTACTCAGAAAGAGTAGTCTGGCATTGTAATGGGTTGCCCAGGGAGGTGGTGGAGTCACCATCCCTGGGGGTGTTCAAGGAAAGGTTGGGCTAAGGGACATGGTTTAGTGCGTGACATTGGTGGTAGAGTGATGGTTGGACCAGATGATCTTGAAGGTCTTTTCCAACCTTAGTGATTCCATGATTATGATTCTATGATTATAGTTGTCCACAGTCATTGCATTATTTGCCCTTTTGTGGGTCTAATTCTGGTGCATGCATACAAATGCATTAGTTGATGGTTAAACCTCTATGTCAGTGGACAACTTACGCTTTCTCTGGGTTTGATTGCTGGTAGCATTAATGTTAAGTAGCAAAAGAGCTGAGTTCTGCCAGTGACCAGTGCAACAGTGCTGCTGAAAATCAAAACAAATGTCAATTATCATACATAAAAGATCAAAATGCAAATTGATGGTCTGTTGCAGTTTGGCATAAAATGAGATGAATGAAATCCTAAACTTCAGCACAGAAGTCTCCAGACCAATCTAGCTGTCTGGCTGTGGTGATACCAATAGGCACATTGAGGCTCTCAGGCTCTCTCTCAGCTTCCTTGGCCATGGCAGGAAGTGATGATCCAAAGGAGGAGCTGTTCTTAAGCATCACATGACTACTTGTCTTTTTTCTAGCATCCCTACCATTAGTCAATAGAAGATCCTCTGGTGTGGGGACAACCTGGCTGTCATGAGTGTGTTGGTTTGAATAGGCCTGTTGGAAGAAAAGGGGGAAGGATGAAATATTGGACTGGGAAAATGAGTAAGGTATATATGCTGTTCCACAGCGGTTAGACCACCAGATCAGAAATGTGAACCTGCTTGTTGCATTGTATTCATAAGTGAGGAGAATAATCCTCTTTAATTCCTCTGCTCAGTCATCATCTGAAGAATAGTACTACTGGAGCACCTTCTCCTTGTCCCTATTTCTGCTTGTAGCAGATCCCATCCTGCTGATCAGTATCACAGTGGTTCTGCTGGGAGGACAGATTTCCTCACTCCATTCCCCACCAAGAAATACAGAGCTTTGCTGTTCAGCCTGGTTAATTGTCATGGTTCTTGGCTCAAAGGCTAAGCAAGAACACTTGGAAATACAAAACAAGGTTGTGATGGAATTTTGTAAAGCATAGAATTTACTACTGTGTAACAGTCATTTACAAAAGCAATAGCACAATACAACATTGCTAAAGTAAGCATTAAAATAATTAAGAAGAGGTTAATTGAGAGACATAAGAAATTAGACATCAATCGGTAATTGCCACTATATCAGCAGAGTTCTAGAAGGGATTTTTTGTGTGTGTGCTAGACCCAATGCTATTTCACATTTTCATATTCAGTGGGCATAGATGTAAAATCTTTGCTTAAAGTTGTATAGATAATGCAAAGCCCTGTGGAAAGTAATGATAGCAAAACATTGGTGTGGTCAGGAGTGCTTGGAAACCTTAATTCTTTCAAGCCAAATATGTTCTAATATAAGTAATGCAAACATACACACTGTAAAATAATAACCCTAGCATAAAAAGGAATGGAGGACACAGAATATGGGATTGTACCTGGTAGACATTCATTCTGAAGCGCATTTGGTAAAAGCAGACAAGCAGCTCGTCAAGCTCCTGGTATCCAGATGTGGCAGAACGAGGCAGCATGAGTAAAGTTGTGAGGGCATCTGGCATAGCTTAGTACTTGAGTCATCCTGTAGTCAATATTTTTAAGATCTAATAAAAAATTGATAGAGTATAGAAAAGAGCTAAAAATATTTTTAATGCAAAAAGCATACAGTTGAAGGATTCTGATGGTTCAGATCCATAAAGTACCTTATATTTTAGAGTGCATAATACCTTCACAGAGGAAAAACAAACAGGAAGGAAAATGTCTCTTCACTTGGCAGAGAAAGGCATAGTAAGACCAAAGAGCTGAAGCCAAGCAAATGCCAATGAGAAATTTAACACACACATTTAACAGTGATGGCGCTTACATGCTGAGGGGTGAGGGAGTGAACAAGCAAAGTGAGTTTAATAGCTGTCTTCAGAGATAAAATCTTTTCTGGAAAGCAAGTATAAGTTAGGCTTCAGACAAACTGGGCTCAGTAAAGGTGGTACTGGGAGAAGTTCTTTGACCTGTGTAACACGGGAGGTCAGACTGGATGATCTGACAGTCCCTTCTGGCCTTAAACTCCATCTGCCCATGAAGCAGTCACCTTTTCATTTCAATAGCTTTTTACTCAGTTAACTTATCCCATTTAACAATTTTTTCCTTGGTACCTATGTGACTCACTGATAATGTCTACTTGAGAAAACATCCATTATTCACAAAACCTGTTTTGCTTTTTCATTTTGGCAGAATGTGAAGCAGAAAACAGATGATTGATGGCTTTTTCTGTTTATTTTCTAAAAGATGTCAAGCAGCATATTTACTGACTCGACTCCTGCAGCAACTTGTTAGTTTGAGCAGTGAAAACACATCTTAACAACCCTTAGTAATTGTGTGGGGAGAAGGACATGATAAATATAATGAAAACTGACAACACTAATTTCTCTCTCTCTCTCTCTTTTTTTTATTTTTTATTTTTACACTTATAAAGACAAACACAGTATTGTGATGTTTGGATGTTCTAAAACTTCCAGATAATAATTTATTGGTACTCCTATTTCAAATATACTACCTATTTGGTTAAATAAATAAATAAAGTTACTATTTAGTTCTTTTTTCTCAAATCACTTCACAGCCACTTGTTTATACGCTCATATAAATTATGGTAATTCTGTCTGTAAACCCATGCTTACAATATTTTGGAAAGATAAATGTCATTAGATAGTGAAAAAGACTAACTGATGTAGTAATTTACATACAGAAAAAGTGGCTTTATATGAAGACTAAGTGAAATGTGGAGAAGCACATACCATCCAAACAAAATTGCCTTATAGGTTAGTTCTTTGACAAAGTAAACAACAACAAGATTAGAGAGATTTGTCCAAGGACGCCGAATGAGTGCAGTTAGTTGCTTCATTTTCTTAACAGCAAATCTGATGTTAGAAAAATAATGATTTTTAAAATATCATTTAAAGCTTTATGAAGCATCAAGAGTAATTTGCATGTTTTCAGTAGTTTCTAAGTAGTTTCTAAGTACATGGAGAATTTCAGGCAAATGTGAGACTAGTATTCATGGAGACTAATTTCTCCCACAATTTTAGGCATTCCTACTATGAATCATCATTTCAAAATTTGCCATATGCACCTCAAAAGGAAATTCAGGTTTCTTAACCTCTTCTTTCTCCTTAGCATGCTGATCCTGTTGAAAAACTACTGAACATTAGTCCTATAATGACTGGAATCCTTGCAATTTCTTTGATTTGTTTGGATGTCAGCATCATCCCTGATAATAAATAGGTATTCTCTTTCTATAGTGTTTATTGATCTGATGGATATGTAGGAGCACCTTTGATCCACTCTCTCATCTTTAATTTTATTAGACTTCTTATGCCTTTAAAACAAACATACCAGCCAACCAAGAAACAAACAAAACTCCTCTGCTTATCCTTTCAATGCCATTTCTGATTGAAATTCATCATTTCAACACAGATGATCTCTGTATTTTCCAAGTGCTAGCTCAATTGAATTAGTATTTCATAGAGCCCGTATTTCTCTTCCTCATGATATCATCATAGGTGTGGTTCAGGATAATCTTACATTAGCTAGTAAATCTTTGGTCTTTCTCCAGCCCTCCCTGATGATGGATGTTTAATGACCTTTTTAGGCTGTCTTAAACTTATTCCAGGTATGGAATAAGCAAACTTATTCCAATGCAAAAAAAAAAAAAAAGTAAAATAAAATAAAATAATCTATATATAGATACATCTTTTTAATAGTTTAGAGCTTGTTTAATGTCATTAGAAATTAATACAATTGTGAATGCAGTGTGTTTGCTTAGTTAATGCTAAAATCTATGAAGAACAGGATGAATTTGTAATAAAGTGAGTTGTTTATGCTGAAATCAGATGTGCTAGTCTTGCTCTGTATTACTATCACTGGTTTCTTCCTAACAATTATTAGCATCAGTGATACTGATATCAATGTATTAGTTGTATGAATGGTATTTGTTGTGTATACATGGTGAGGAAGATGCTTACCACTAAAAGAAACAGCAGTTTCTGTCCAGGATAAACACAGAAACCAGTTTAAGACTGAATCTAAACAGTAGCCTTTGTGCTATAATCTGACAGGGGATGGACCAGTCCTTTCTAAACTCACTTAGTTCATATATTAATATAGTTGTGGTTATATTCACGTAAAGAGTTCCAGAGTATCAAATTTGAAAATTCAGTAAAATATTAAAAACCATGATCTTGACACGGTGGAAATAGTTTTGTGTCCATGTGTGTGTTTTGTGCTTAGTCAATGTTCATACAAAAACCCTTTCTTCAGTTAGATTGTGGTTTTGGAAATCGTATTATATGAATGAGTCTTATGTGGTGTATTTTAATGAGCTTTGAGGTTTGTTTGTAGTTGCTTCAGTAGCTAATTTGCTTGCTTTGTTATTGGCATTAGGATAATGTGTTTTTATAGTCACCTTTAAGTATGTGTTTGCTAAAGGTTTGAATGCACTGTTTCTTCAAAAATTGTATTAAAGCTCTGTTTCATAAAGGTGCTGTGCATCAGAGTGTTAGCCTTGAAGAATTGAACAAGGTCACCTGCCTTTAAGATGTCTGAAAAGTTGTTTTGACTTGCCAGAAATGTTAAGTGTTTAAACATATTTAGTGCATGCAGTTTGATATTCTTACTGACAGCTAGGAGATTGTGTAAGTTTTTTAATTAATCTGATAATGTTCTATGTCATGATTAATGCATGAATTTGGAAAAAAAAAATATCAGCTGAAATTTCTGCATATAATGGCATGTATTCATGTGATCTGTGAATATGCACAGACAACAAGGAAATAGGATTCCTGAGACTTTCCCTCACCTTGTGTTATCAGTTTAATAAGTCAACTGCAAACCTATTCAATGTGACTCACCTGCTAATTAAAAATACTCTATATATAAGACTATATAGTATGGCATAATTCCATCCCATGGTTTGTCATCTGGGAGAAGAGCTTTGTTGAATAAGCAGCCTCAGATACCTAATACCGAAGTTCTTCCAAGCTATAAAAGTATGTAGCTGGAAAAATTACTTTCAGTAATTAATCTGTGCTTGTAGAAATCTCCGTTATTTTCTTCCCTTGTCTCTCATGACTATTCCTGTTATATTCCTGTAGTCGTATGACTTTTTTTTTTTTTTAGTTTAAAACTAAACTGGTTTTAATTGCTCTGAAAGACTTCTAGTTACATCTGTTTTACCTTTTTGTTTGCTTTCTTTTTGAAATCTGCTCTTTATAACGAATGATCCTCATGTCATTTGTAACTTTTGCATTTGTCCTTGTTTTCTTTTATTTGGAGTTTTCGGTCGGTTTGTGTCAATTCTGTTATAGCGTGTATTTTGTAGTGCTACCTTTTACTGAATACTGAGTAGAGTGATTAGATTCAATCTTATTAGTGAACAGCAGGTAGAAATGAGTTATTTGAATAATTATTGTTTTGCACTTTTCTTATTTCTAAATATGCCTAAATGTCATGTCAGATAAAACATGTTTGGAATTTTTCATTGCTGCAAAATGCATGAATCTTGCTGATGACAGTAATGAGTCATCTAGTGAGAAAGGCATTGTACTGAGCGTACAATAACAAAAAAGGTCTCGAGTGTCTGCTGTCTTTGTAACTCTGACCTTGAAGAGAATTAGAACTTGCTTGTTGCAGAAGTTGAGCATCTAATACATTGATGCACCTGTTAGTTCTCACGTTTTAAATCAGATAATGTTTATAATGATCAGTAATTCTTTGTGAAGTAAGTATTTTCTCTTTCTTGTGATCTGGGCATTCAGCTGCATTTACTTACATTAAATAATTGTCTTCAACATGTGAAATTGCTTATGCTACAGAGAATTGCACTACCCCCATTCCTTTCTGACATCATATTCTCTTACTACAGAAAACATATTTATTGTATCTTATTTCTAACTAAAGCAATTTTGGTTGGCTTTTTATATTCACATAGAGGCCATGAACCAAGCAACACCTGCTAGAAAACTGGAAGAGGTTCTTCACCTTGCAGAACTCTGTATTGAAGTATTGCAACAAAATGAAGAACATCATTCAGAGGTGAGGCTGTAACTGTAGAGAATGGTTTGTTCCTACATTTTTTCTCTCCTGATGCGAAGCATTTCTGTCAAGAAACATTTTAGCTTTACTTTCTGACATATGTTTAAGGCAGTTCACATTTACAGAGGAATAAGGGACTTGAAGCTTATGAAAAGTGAAGTGACATAAAACTCTACTTGAATCGCTTGAATGTATTGTAGGTACAGAAACAAAAATTAAAGAGCATAAAACAGAGAAAATATCTTTGTGCCAGAGGTGGTGAAGTGGTATGGAAAACATTCATAGCCCTATACAGTTGTTCCTTCCAACTTTTCACCTCTCATTCAAAATAGAAAGAAAATGTGACTTAATGCTAGTTTCCATCATGCTGTTTAAGTCTTGATTTTAAGATTAAAATAATGACAGGTATAATAATCACATTGAGATTGCTCTTCCGTTGATTGGAAAAGTAATTGTTTTAAAC
This sequence comes from Oxyura jamaicensis, assembly GCF_011077185.1. Classification (NCBI taxonomy): domain Eukaryota; kingdom Metazoa; phylum Chordata; class Aves; order Anseriformes; family Anatidae; genus Oxyura; species Oxyura jamaicensis. The sequence goes on from NC_048893.1 coordinate 23,571,146, forward strand.
TTGCACTTTTAAAAATAGTATTATAAGGTAGAAAACATAGAACAGAACAATTTTACATTTCTTACTCTCAAATCTTTTGCTTTGTGATACAGAAACCATAATATTTAGAATATTTAGAATTGCAACACCTTTTATATCAAAGTACTACAAAAATAAACTTGACCAGGTAAACATAATTGTACATATTATTAACATTTAATTAATAAATATGGTTTTCTAAGGTTCAGGAAATTGTTTTTAAAATGTTCTAAAAAATCAATAAATACTTTTGAGGAAAATATACAAAGAAATAAACATGATCTAGTATATGTAGTTATAAATATGATCATTCAAAACATCTGGTTTAATATCACACTATGGAATCTAGTTTTGATCCTACATCTGTCATGTGTGAACTTGTTACAGATATTTTATCCTATACTGAAGAAACAGCTGTTTCAATGATTCGAAATGAATTCCCTGGAGGTCCTTTTCTACACTACTGTTGCCACTGTGTTACTCTGTAATGATTACTTAATAATATATATATATTGTTGTCTTTGTCTTTTGAGGAACTGCATTAATGTAAAAATACTAGACTTCTGTGGAAAAGAACACAAAAGAAACAGATCAAATGATATGTGTATGATTGAACATCTCTGTTCAAAGGTTACCGTCCATACTATTTGCAGTCAGAGATGTGGTATTTTTCAGAAGGATAAATATATTGCACATACCTTCAGAAAAATCAGTTCAGCAAAAGTTTTCAGTCTAAGACAGCTTGAAAAGATTAATGATAATTTTAAGATTATTTTCCCCTTCCTTGTTTTATGTAACATATGTTCAATTTTACTGACATTTATAGAACATGAAGAATTTCAGTATTAAAATATATATGAGAAAAAGATCACAAAAAATATACACTCCCTATTACAGCTGAAAACTAAGTATTGTGACTTCACATTGTAATGTTAAGTGAATGTTCAGTGTTTGATGGTGCAATTGATGAAAAGAATCAGTAATCTCTAAAACAGTTTGTCATGCTTTTTAATACTAGATTTTTTTTTTTATTCACAACACTTCCAAATTTCTGGGATTCCCAAAGGGAAGAGAGGTATGTGACTTACAATGAACTAAGCATTATTATTCACAATTTAGAGCATGGTACCGTGCATTGAATGTGCATTGAATGTGTAGCATAAATTGTGCTGATTATTTCAGGTGTTGTATTGCCACATTTCTGTGTCTTTCTATAATCCCCAAACTTTAATCTTCATTTAATCAGTTCAGTGCTATTGTTCTCTTAGAATGTGTGTCACCAATTGCTAATTGCCTTTAGCCTATTTTCATATTATCCATTATGACTGAACAACCATCTTAGCTGCGCTATTTGTTATTCTGTTATTGCTGCCTAAGCAGTGATGTAGTTTTGGAGAGGGTCAGAAGAACTTCCATCTGGAGTCATTCAAAGTGTCATTAACAAAGGGGAAGAAGATGGAAGGAGAATGTGCTGTTTTGCTCCGGTTTGGGGTTGGGTTGTTTCTTTTGATTTTTTGGCAATATTAAAAAAAAAAAAAAGAAAAAAAAAAAAAAAGAAAGGAGACTCCTAGCATTCAGTGTGTATATGTTTATTTTCTTCTTTGTTTATTTCTTTGCATTTAGTTATTTTTTAGGGTAAGAATGATTCTGTAAGGAGCTTCCATTTAAGCAGGATTTACTAATGAGAAACTTATTCCAGTTTGAGGAAAAAGACTACATTTTAAACTCTTGCCAAAATTTTTGAAGCCTCCTCTGTCCTTTTCACTGTGATGTCAATTAGCATCCTTAAGACCTGACAATACAACACATCAAGTGTCTTTCGGTGATGCTTTCAGGATGCTAAACATTTATTTAAAACATTTGCCAGTTCATCTTTTCTCCATTTAAGCTACAATCATCCACCCAAAAATGTATTATAGGCGACCATCGGAAAGTCCAGGAGGCAAGAACATATTTGTAGACAAGTTTTCAAATGTTACCTCTTACTCAATACTTTTTGGGCCTGAGTAGATAAAGTCTGCATACCTAGGATCTCCATTTCAGAAATGCAAGTGAGTATTTCTATGACTTTATGTGAAGTTGTGGGAACTCAGCACTTGCATAGATCAAGTTATGCACATCCTATATTGATTACTCAAAAATATTCAAAACAAGTTATTTGAAGACAGGGGAATAGGTTTGAAAGCAAAAACTTTTTCTTATCTAGTATGCGTAGGTATTTCTCACCTTCAGATGTTTTCATTAATTCTGAACAAAACAAACAAAACAGTCTCATCAGTGTGTGATATTCATCCTGTTCCATAAGCTCACTTCACCTTCATCTTTAACTCCAGGCTCACAGCTCCCTCTGATTCAGTTTCAATACTGACCTTTCAAAACCTAGATTTGAACAACAGTAAAAAGGTACAAGAATTACATATGAAGCAGTCTTTAATGTGGAGTTGGCTTTACTTACTGATGCACTATTTTTCACAATTTCATCTTTTAATCTAAGTTTGCCTAAGAATCTTATTTTTTTACCAACATTTTTAACATGTTCTTAAGGTGCTGAAAATTAGTAGAGACCTTCAAGGAATAACACTTTGTATTAAAACCAGCCCTTCTGATTAAGAAATGAGGGCAAAATGTATATACATCAATTAAATGAAAAATAAACTAATTTGATTATGTATAGCTTGAATTTTAAATGAAATCAAGAAAAGCATATGGAAAGGAATAAGGCCCTTTTTCTTTTCCTTGCTCTGGCCTCAGGATATTCTATGATTCTATGATTTATAGTCCTTTTCAAATGGAGCTCTTGACAAGTTTTTTTGGTGGAAAGGTTGCTTTTTATTTGTTTTACATTTTTGTTCTATCCTCTTTCCCAGTGAAATCAATTTGATGCAAGGTTTTACAAAATATTTTCATATTTTTCACTTTGGGCCTTTCAGATCCTCTGAATAAGATAGGACAAGCAGTGACATATCCAAATGCTATAGATCCAACACATCTCTTTGTGACTTGTGCTGAGTAATTCTATTTCATCACATTTGCAGGCATTTGCTTGGTGGCCAGAATTACTGGCTGAGCATGCAGAGAAGTTTTTGTCTCTTTATTCTGTTGATATGGATTCAGCACTTGAGGCACAGCCACAGGACTCCTGGGACAGCTTCCCACTTTTCCAGCTGCTGAATAACTCCCTCAGAAATGACAGTAAGTCGTTCATTTTTTTTTTATTTTTTTTTTCCTGTGTGCATAAGATTTTTTACAATGTCCCCACACCCTAGAAATTTGTTTCTAATTAATATAATTCTCAAAATTAAAGAATGAGTGTCCGTGTTTATAATATATATAACTTGGTGCTCCATTTTTGGAATTTGGGTATTTTCTCTTTATCCATGCACCATTTAATTCCTTATTCTGGCTACCATTCAATATCACAAATTTTGCTTAGTTTTAAATAAATGATGTACAAGTAGCATAATAGGTATTTAATATTTCATGTCTGATCTGTACTGCTTAAATAAAATTGTAGTTAATATTTCCTTCTAAGCTTTCATATACACTACTTTCAGACCAGTTATGTTTGTAAAGGTGTTGTGGGCATAGCATAAATGGGGGAAGATACAAACAGCAAATCAGTATTGTTTTCACTTTGTGTATTGTTGTATCATTATTGAAGTTGGTGACCAAAATTTGTTAACTTGCTTTAATTTATCTTCAAAGAGCCAATTTTCATTTTTTTATAATAGTTCAGTGATCTCCTAGGCATGTTTTGTGTGAAAGTGATTTTAATAATGGAATTACAAAAATAAAAAATTAAACACAAGAAAATTGGTTAGATGTTATTTTTAAAACATCAAATTTTACCTTATTTTACAGGGAAATAATTTTCATAGCATTTTAAAGCACCATAAAGGAAAAAAAAAAATGTTTGTGCTGTTTTACATGCTTATTAATATTCTAGTTTTTAAAAATGAGAAAATTACCTGCCTTTTCATTATTATTATAGAGGTTTGAATACTATTATTTCTGGTCAATTATTGAAGTTATTCTTAATTTTGATTTTTTAATTATTATTATAGATACAAACAAACAATCAAGTTTAATTCTTCCTGGAAAATCTATTTCATGTCTGTGGAAGTTTAATAGCTTTTAAGAATTTTAGCTCTGTGTAGGGAAACTGTGTGACTGAAAGAATGGAAAATACTATTCAAGAGCTTTTCTCCAAGGTGACATGTATTGCAACCTTTATTATTTATCATTGTATATTGTTACCCTTAGCTGCCAAGTGTTTATTGATATATCTAGGTCATTTCAGTATAGTACGTCTTGGGCACAGCACCATATAATGAAATGGATCAACTAGCAAATGCCCAGATCACTGTAACACGATAGATGACTACTCTCATGGAGGAAAAGGGGCAAGTGGACAGGTCTACTAAACTAAAGCTGAATCTTAAAAAGAATTCTTGAGAGTCACTGTTCCTGCACTGCATTGGATATGGTCTAGGGCAGAGCATCAGAACATTAAAATCCAGTCTTAGAGGTCTCTTTTTATGAATTATGTTTCTGTACCCTCACACATAGTAAGACATGAAATGCCATATTCCTGATGATTTATTTTTTCATGTGTTTTCTTAGTGAAAGAAAATGTGTCTCCCTTCATTTAAGATATTTGAAAAAGATTGATCTGGGTCCCTTTTTGGACAAACAAGCTACACAGAAGTGCCATGATGGTTGGTAATTTAAGCTTGATTTAGATAGCTGCTCAGAAGAGTGTAGGAATCATGCAATTTTGGGGCAGATCTCATATCAGAGTTAGGCTCCTGCAGAGTGGGTTCCACATTACTTTAAATGGCTGTCTGATCCTCTGCATAAGGTCTAAAATCCAGACTAAAAATCTGACATCTATACTCAGTACACAGTGGGAATTAGGCATGAAAAAAGGAGTACACCAATGGGGTTAGAATGAGGTTAGCATTAGGAAACGCGAACTACAAGCTACCATGTCTGGACTATTGCCCCATTCTGAAGTTGAAACCATACGAAGAGCACCTTCAAAGAGATGCTTCTACATTCTTTACTGAAAGCTGCCCTCAAGTCCAAGCTAAGGCCTACAGATCTGCAAATTCATGTTGCCTTTGCAAGCATAATGGCTCTTCCAGTGTTTTCAGCACCTTCACTTAGCTTCAGTGATGCTGGTATAGGGTACCATTCTCCCCATAAACTATATTATTTGAATAAAACTTGGTTTGGGAGCAAAGACAGTCCTAATCAGTGTATTTAATTCCATCTTGGATGAGGAATGATCGGAGACAAGTTTATCTGATTCAATTTTCTTTGGAAATTTCTGTGTCCTTACTCTGTTGTACATGCTTGCCACTATTTCCATAGTCAGCTACATTTTAAAATAACAGTGGTGATTGGTTTTTTTTTGTTTGTTTGTTTGTTTGTTTTACATTGCTAATGCTGACAGTATAGTGAGACCCTCTAATTCTGCCTAGTTTCTGGATAATAAAGTGGTTCTGACTGTAATAATATACTAAAATGGTACTAGATACTCATGGGGTGCAAAGGTCAAAGAGAATTTAGATGTTCTGAGGTTTTGGTTTCTGAAAGCTGTGAAGGTATTTTTCAGTAATCCTAAAAGAAGGATTTGTGGCACCAGTATTAACTACCTTACTGAGTCATTTGTATTATTTTGTGCATTGGTTCCAAGCTGACAGAGGTAATAGAAACAAACAGAGGTTGCCCTTATATGCAAAGAAGGGAAGGCCTACATGCTGGTAGGCTACTGATTTTTCTTTCCTTAAAATTACACGTATAATAATGCTAAATGATTCAATCAGTCTTGAGAAAGACACTTTATGAAAACTTGAAGAAATATTTTTTCACGTCAAAGCAATTATTAGCAAGACTGTAAAGCCTGAACTGAAAGATAAAAAAATGACTTCTGTATGAAATGTCACACCTGTATACCAATTTCAGTAATTCCCTAATGGTAATAGATATAGTAAACGACAGTTTCTGGCAAGTGAAAGCCATCTGGAAAATTATACCCTACTTTTCCCCAGAACTCTTGGAAAGCAACCATGGAAATTAGTCACCTTTTAATTCGTGGATATGCTAGCAAGTGGCAAGTGATCATTCTACCAAGAACTGATTCCCAAGTGAAATATAACCACAGTACTTATTCTTTAATTAACATCCTTTTCACCTTGCAAGTGCGTTAAAGCCGTTAGAAATAGCTCCCCATGCTTATAACAATCAATTTTACAGTCTTCCAAAATGAAATAAATAATTCTGGTTTTACCCTAAATGAAAACCTTTTCCTGAAAACTATCACATAAAGATGGATTTAGAAAAAAATCTAAAAAGGGAAAAACTGGAATGTGGCCTCATGAGGATAAAAAGGCTAGTGTTAATAATTAACAAGGAGAGTGAAGTGGAGTAAATTAGCCATAATAGAGCCCACAGTGACTGGCAAAGTCACCTCTCATTATCAAAAAACTCATTAGGAAATGAAGAGGTGGAAGTCCCACTGGGTTATTCTCACTCTCCAGCTATATCAGAGATTACTTTTCAGATTTCTTTCAAATGAAGAACTGTTAGGTCACCATATTGCATATTAGGTTAATCTTCAGTGAAATTTGGAGGACTGACACCTGCGTGTTATTCTATCTCAAGAGCTTTAAATGAGCTCAAAGTCTTCAACGCAGGAGTCGGTTTTCACGTAAACCTGACGAGCAAACTCCAAATGATATAGAAACAATCTAACATTCACAGCATTAAAAAAAAAATTAATGCATGATTACATTATAACTATGTCACTAAAATATATTTTTTGCAAGAACGAAAATCCATAGTCTTTACTACTCAAGTAAATTAAATGTGTTATTTCATATAGAATACAAAACATTGAACATGCTTAAAGCCAAATACTTCAAAGCCAGTATTCATTTTACAATGAGAAGAAAATGCATTTTCCAATACAGTATATAACTGTTCATGAAGTAAAAGGAGGAGGAAGTCTTGACTGATGCTTTCTTTCTTCACATTTCCATTATGGAGGTCTCCATTTTGAGTCACTAGGTTTTTCCATTTTTTCTTACCTTCTTCCACAAAAATTAAGAGGTTTCTTCAGAGTTCATCAGTGATTATTCTTCTCTTGTTTACAGTCTAACCGAAGAACTACTTTAAAAAAAAAAATAAAAAATGGAAGGAGCTGTACGATCTTCTTATTTTATAAAATATTTCAGCTTTTCTGACAGGAGCTAACAAAAAAAAAAAAAAAAAAAATAACAAACTGGCATGTACTGCAGAGGTAGGTAATAGATTGTAGATAACTTCGCTGTGAATCTTCAAAATCTAAAGGTTTGAAAAAAATACTGTAGTTGCTTTCATAATTTATCTTTAATGATCTCCAAAGTTTCTATTGTTCATACACAATTGTGCCTGACTGTATAAAGCTTTGCAGATTGTACAGAGATAAAAGTACCCAATATCTCTCTATGATAGCAGTTATTTTTTCCGGAATTAAGTATTTTTAGAAGAAAGACATGGTTTTCCCAGGACTGTACTGTATTTTGGTTTTCCCAGGACTGTATTGTATTTTCTGTAATGAAGACTTTAATTTTCTCCACTGAGCCTATAAATTATGTTATGAAAGGGACTGCTTTAGGGGGCTATTTACTTTCTCTAGTTATTTAATTATTCAGATTATTTTTTTTTTTTTTAGTGCTTCGAGAAAGACAGATGTCAATTCCTCTTGGTTTAAGATGGTGTTAGAGAGATCTTTTACTGGCATGTGCATGAAGTGTTTCTATATTTAACTTACTTTAGAGGTTTATTGATTTGTGTATCTCAATATTCTGCTCCTTCCATATTTTTTTTCTATTCTAATGTCATTGAACTTTAGCTGTGTCATTTGCTGGCATGATACACTGTGCTATGTGCTTTTGCTCAGCATAATCACATTAGTGTTTTGTGATGAGCATTGGCACAAATCAGTCAAAACTAGGAGAATTATAAAGTTAACTCATAACCTTTGTTTTCCATCAAATATCACTCAGCAAAATACATGTGTACCTGCTCTAGTGCAACCATGGCACACCTGTCTGATATAGCTGACTTGGACAAAAAAACATCTTGAGAGTTAGCCTCTTGGAACACATTGCCATTATCATGACTATTGACAGGAATTCTCTGATAGGTTTTTTCCAGTGTTGCTCTTGGTAGTAGCATAGAGGCAAATACCAAAACTAGCACCATCTTCCTTCTTTGTTACAGGCTTTGCACCACTTTTGTACTAGAAATTATGTATACCATCATAGCCTCCATATTAAACTACAGGATAGAGATAGAGAACAATTAGGATTCAAGATAATGAAAGCAAACTTTATATCCACAGAGATACCTCTCATCAAACATTACATGTCACATTAATTGTAGTGGGACTCTTTTCTCAGATCAGGGACTTAGGATTTTTGCTCAGTCCTGCTAGGAGCTGCTTTGAAATCATAACCTGAAAAAAAAAAAAAAAGAAAAAGAAAAAAAAGGAAAAAAAAAAAAAAACCTGCAGTAAGCCAAAAAGCTGTTTGTGTCCCCTTGTCTTGTAAAGATGAAATTATTTGCAGTTTCATTGCCAAAGTTCTAAGAGGGATGGAAAATTTTACTCCTTAAATAAATTTACAGCTTGCCTCCACATATTGTCTCTTTAAAATGCACTTTTAATGGCAAAACACATATCAATTAGTATATAAGCTGAGACACTTGCAATTTTAGTCAGAATTTAAGTAACTGATTAACAAATGCTCTGTGGAGGCAGAATGAACTATAAACAAGAAATACATGGAAATACCATCTTTCTTCTTTTGGGGTATTGGATGACTCTCAACTGCTACAAACAAAACATGGAGCTCCAAGGAAACCTCCTTCTTGAAATTTACTATTTTTGACTAGGATTTTAAAATGTGCCAGGAAACTCAAGTGTTGCCTTCCTGAGAATCCTATAGAGAGCAGGATGATTATAGACTGTCTGCCAAAGTGCTAATTTTGCCACTTGTGATAACCTGTGTCATTCTGCCCTTCCCTTGATTTTGCAGAAGCTCTTGAGGACAGCTTACTAAGTTGACTCCAGGGTAACTCCCAAGCTTTGCCTAAAATGAAAACAAGCCCCAAAGCATCTGAGGTACATAAGAAAAGTAGATTCTTTTCCTGCTGTTACAGGAGAAACATAATTCCAGTGCTGCACCATTACTTTATACTTTTCACCTCTGGTCTTCTCATGTCATGTTTTAATATATTTCAACCACCTAAAAAGTAAAGGTTGAATAATATAATATTATGCTGTATTTCAAGATATTTTTTTTTTCTGTGGGATGTTTCTGTTCCTGCAATACATTTTCCATTGATATTGTGTACATGTTACCTTGCCCTGCTGTAGGCTTTCATTTTGTTGTTGTTTGTGTGAATATGAGATGGCTCATATGAAGAGCATGTGGGGCATCTATATTGACAAGACAATGGAGAATTAAGCTACATAGCTTTGAAGACAAGTGGTAGTTGAGGGATTTGAAGTGTGGCATTTCCTCAAGGATCTCTTGTTTCCCATCTGCTTTGATGCACAGGTGGTACCTTTTGGTGAGATCAATTCTAATCATAGGGTAGAGTGCCATGAGTCTGCTGATGATACTCAGCTCTGTCACTTACCCCTGCACTCTGAGTTTTTTTCCCTGCCTTGCAGTAATCCTTGACAAAGATCTCCAGATAGGTAAATTGGATCTGCCATGTCCTCAGCCCTGGGAAAACAGAATGTTCAGAGTTGTTGATCTGCAACAGTGCTTGTGTGTGTGTGCCCACATACAGAGGGATCTACTTGGAGGCACAGTCGGAGGAGGCGGCTTGGCATCAGTTTAGATAGTTTCATTTCCCTGCAAAGATTGATGTCAGGATGTTAGGAAAATGATTCAGCTTTCTAAGTTGAACAGCTTTTATTGCCTGTGCCTTCTTTAAATTTCATTCTGACTTCTGAATAACAAGAGTTGCCCTCCTGCCCATGAGGCTCTATTACTGTAATTCCCTGAGTAGGTCTGGTAGCAGAGCATTTCAGCGGTGTGTTCAGAAAACAGTAAACTACAAGCTCATCCCTTCAAGTAGCTGTGATTGCCTCATTAATGCCAGCGCTGAACTGATTCACTATAAACCAGCAATATTGACTTAATTGACACGGTTGTATTCTTCTTGTTGTTTTTAAGCTCAAAGTAGCCTTGAAAAATCAGCCTTATATGTAGCTTGCTACCTGCCACCTTTTGTTTCTGAAAGGCAGTGCTCATCCACTGTTTACTGTGAAACACGCAGCATGTGGGCAAGCTTCCATGTCTTTCTGTTAATATCCAAATTATTTTAGGTTGTTGTTATTGTTGGTCACATATGCTGCAATTTTAAGATATATAAATACAAGAGAATAAAAATAACACTGTTTGGAGTGCCTGATACACAATTAATTATGCCAGAACTAGCTAGTTAGCAAGTAGTTCTATGAGCAGTATAAATAATGGAGCATGTTTGTAATGGACCCATAGGTGCTCTCCAGGGTGGATTCTCAGGTGTTTAATAAGAGACAAGCTTATGTTGCTGCCTTTTTCTCAGTGGAAACCCTAATAATCTCTGTCTGCTACCTAGCTGCCTGTTTTCATGAAACTTCATATTCTGGAGATCTCCACCCCCATGTCTAATATGGTTGAAATTAGCTAAAAATATTGAAATTCTTAGCAAGAGAGAGGCAGGTGGCCAAATGCAGAGGGAGTTTATCTTACCAATCTTCTCTCTTTAGGTAAAATTGATTAATACATAATTTCCCATCACTGCAATGATATTTTAAAGAAAATAGTTCTTAGCTTCATTTTTTAAAATCATTATTTAAAAAAATAAAAAAATAATTTAAAAAAAATAGTGTCCAGACATGCTGAATGTTGACATTGTTTCCTTGCAGTGCAGGCAGCAATGGGGAAATGAAACTTGGTGGCACGTTTTCTCCATAGTTTCCATCTCTCTCAGATTTAGACTGTGGTGAATATCATTCACAAATGGAAGATGAAGGAGTTTCTGGAAGTTGCAGAAATTATTTTTGTATGTTATACATGGAGTTGTACTAGTGGTAGAACAAGAAGTTTTTATAGATTCCTGAGATGTATTCCCTGGTAATGAGCCCCGTGATCTAGCTTTTTAATTCATAGGAAGCAATGGAAGCCTCCTCAAAATGCAGTTGAGGTACCTCTCCATGCCAAATGACAAGTCTGGCAGCAGGAACAGATGGGAGGAGAAACACAGAAACCATAGAGGAAAGATACGAATGTCTTCCCTAGAGACAGTAGCTGCTCCCATTGCCTTTCCATTTGAAAAGTTTGGCATCTTGAGACAGAAAAGGTGAGTACATCCAAGCCTGAACCACACTGAGCTGAAGATAAAGCTGAAGGAAGGCACAAGATAGTTTAAAACAGCAGAATAAGGGTGGGAGAAAATAAGGGCTACCAACACCATGAAAATGTCTCCCTGTGGCTCAGCTTGCCTACATGACACATGGGAATATCCTTATGGGTCCTAATAATAGATTCAAGGATGAATACAGACAGGAAAACATGAAACTGATACGCTCCCTTGGTGGGGTAGGACATAGACGCCATAAGGGTAAGGCTTTGTTAATCACAGAATCACAGAATCACAGAATTTCTAGGTTGGAAGAGACCTCAAGATCATCGAGTCCAACCTCTGACCTAACACTAGCAGTCCCCACTAAACCATATCCCTAAGCTCTACATCTAAACGTCTTTTGAAAACTTCCAGGGATGGTGACTCCACCACCTCCCTGGGCAGCCTGTTCCAATGCCTCACAACCCTTTCAGTAAAGAAGCTCTTCCTAACATCTAACCTAAAACTCCCCTGGCGTTAAAGAACATTTTAAGGGCTATCGGGATGAGCAGCAGTGATGGCAAACATTTTTCGGTTTACAGCCTCTTCAGTTTACATTGTACATACAGTTTTTACATGTACATACATGCAGTAAATCCTATCTGTGGAGCAGGTAATTTTCTATTTCTTGTAGTTGCTTTACTTCTCTTGAGAAATGCTTCGTGCTTACAGAATCCCCCACCAGTCATCTCTGTTTCTTTCAAAAAGCAAGAGAAAACCTCTAACAGTGTTTTATGTCATCAGCTTCCCTAAGCATTTTAAGCAACTGGTTTTCAGCATTTCCTTTAAATAGTTGGTGGGCTTTAAATAGTGGTGGGCTCTGGCATACTGAACAGGCCTTGAGATACATAGGCATACCAAGACACGTTGCATGTAGGTATGGGCAGTGATTCAGGACTTCACTGGTTCCTGAGGGCACAGAGCAAATGGGTAAATGTTCTTAATCCCCCAAACACTCTTATGTCACATATTGCCTTTTTCTTATAAGCTCTCTGAAGGAAAGGCTATATATCTTTATATTTTCGCACATAACATATTGAAGCTGGAATGGTTTATTGTAACCTCTGCTGTCCTTGACATAAGGAGAATAAAAATAATTGAATTATATTCAAATACTTTTTTTTTTTTCTCTTGGTTCTGTCTTGTTGTCTAAGTATTTAACAAAATTTCTAAGGCTTATATTTAGTGAAGTGTATTTTAAGAATATTAAAAAGTGTTCTGGCTCGACAAAGCAGTTAGGTATGTGCCTGGTTTTCATAACAGTGACATTGAAAAATGTGCTGCAGAGTCTTCATGAAGAACTTCATTTTTTATATATATTTTATGAACAGTGCTTCCTACACAAGCTGTGTGACAGACACTATATGTATTTGTTCTTAAAATGCTTTTATGTTCTAAAACATTTTAAGAGATATTCTTTCCTATAGGAAAATAAATTAGTGGAAGGCCTGATGTTTTTGTTTGTGTTTTGTTTCTTTTTAAAGCATTTTTGTGCAATGGAAAGTTTCACAAGCACTTGCAGGAAATTTTTGTTCCCATGGTCATCCGCTACATTGATCTCATGGAATCATCAATTGCCCAGTCCATTCACAGAGGTCTTGAACAAGAATCGTGGCAACCTGTCAAGTAAGTGCTTTCTACAAGATTTGTACAAAGCACCTGCTTTGTATATAGCTTTCTCTCTAATCAGGTGTTCTCCCCCATTGTCCTCTAAATATTATATTTTTTTTTATTGTATTCCTACATTGTTTATTTCTTCACAGGAGCATCAGCAACAGTCTTCCTAATGTAGCTCTTCCAAAAGTTCCAAGTTTGCCTCTTAATCTTCCACAAATGCCTAGCTTTTCTACACCAACCTGGATGACTTCTATGTATGACTCCACGTGTGTATTCTTCAATAACCTTCTGACTGTATGTCAGCTCTGCATGGCCTTGCTAGTGTTCTGTGCAGCTGTATTTGGATTGCATGGTGTTTATGATACTTGAGTTGGAAATTATTATTTCTTGGGAGTGAGCCAAGCATGGACTGTTAGTGAGTTGTGCTTTCTAGTGCATTAAAATGTAGCAGTCTTAAACTTGATACAAAATCAACTTGGCAAAGGTCTGTCGTAGTATGAATGGAGTTTTATGCCCTAAGCAACTTAACTACTCTTCTCGATTAATAAGCAGTTTGGAACTTTTTGAACTATTTTAGATCATAAAGTGAGGCAGCCTGTCATATTTTTGCTTGGGTTTGATTAACTCATTCTATGTATAAATTGGTTCTGAAAATATTTATAGAATAAATACCTATACTACAGGGAAATAGTAAAGGTTAAATAGTACCCAGAACAGAAGCATATCTATTTCCTTGTCTATTTCAAATATATATATATGTTGTGTTTTTTTTCTGACACTTGTGTTCTTTCCTTTAGAGAGAGGGAGGGGGAGAGAGAGAGCAGATATGCTAGGCCCTGTTCTGCAGGGGTGCTTCCATAGTTACAGGCCAGATTTCTCTGTGTGTGGACACATTCATATATATTTGAGGAAGTCTCAAGAAGAGCACTGTTTTAGCTCGAGTTTTATTAGAATATGAATGTAAATAACTTCAGAGAATATATATTTAACACACAAAGCCTGATAATATAATTTCAGACAAACTATTGTTTTCTGAAGTTTTGTGACTGAGTTAGACACTCCTAAGAAGCACTCAGATCCATTACTGTGAGAGTTGACAGTTTGTGCTCTGCCAGATGTCTGGCAGTTGTCTGTTGAGTATTATGATTGTTTTTCTGCTGCTAATTCCTCTAAAAGTTGACAAAAACCCTTTTAAACCTTGCCTTTTGGTTCCTTCTGTGTGTCCTATAAATAATTCTAGATTTCTCCTGATGTGCTTATGCAAGTCATTTCAGTTTTGAGTACAAGCCATTTGGTCTTCAGCTACTCTGTCTAACTGACCTTTGTCTAGTTATTCCTGCCCTTTCAAGGGTTACTTGTTTTTTAAGAATAGCTTTCAGAGTTGTTATAACTCTAGATGTGGTCTTCTCACAGTCTGTATTCTAGCAACCCCAGTAATTAATACGCATGTAATAATAAGTATAATAATAATTAATAAATAATAAGGATGGATTCCGGTTGGAGGATTATACTGGTAGATCTCTTCTAAATGAAGGCTTTGGTGTAGCAATAAATACCTAGACAATGTTGTGAAAATCTGAGTACCATGAAACTCAGCCATTGGCACCTCCCCCTTGCACAGCTTCTAGAATTAAGGTATGTGGTGTATATGGGAAAGTATGAATAACATCATAAACTAACTGGTGAGGTTTTGAAAGCATCAGTGAGCACTGAGGTTCACGTGAGCTGTAAGCACTTGCAGTAGTTCTGCAGCTTCTGAGGAGAAGTGGGGACAAGTGCTGTTCCAGGTGTGGGGTCTGCACAAGACCTCCAAAAGGCCATCATCCCCTTTCAGCTGCCCTTTGCAGCATGCCAGAAGAAAAGGTCTGCTAAGGCACTGGCTCTGTTTTAGGCAACTCTTCACCTTCTTTTTCCCCAAAAGTAGAGCCTTGAAGTTCTATTTTAGGAAAGAGGTGTACATTTACTTTCAAGATTTTAGGTAGTATTAAGTTACCTTTGTAATACTGTGGAATTCAGGTAGTATTTTAAGAATCAGCATACCTGCATCCAACTGAAGAGCCAGGTAACTTCTCACAATGGCCATATATTTTATTTGAATCAAAAAACAAAACCAGTTTGAGTGAAGCCAGTTGTTCTTCCTCCCAAGCTAATGAGTTTCTTCTTTCCTGCTGATTACAGCATCTCAGCTTCCAGCAGTGGAAGGGTTTTTTTTTGGTTGTTTGTTTGTTTTTGTGATTACATGAAAGAAGGGAGTAGTGTTTATTTCCCTACTGCTCCCACCCCAGTCTTTTCAGGAAAAACAGAGGTCCCTCTTTCTAGTTAAATTCTCCAATGGGAAGTAACCAATGGGAAGTAACCAAATTCTCCAATGGGAAGTTCCTGTTCTCTAACCCCTGTTTCCTGTGAGCTTTCCCTTTCATTATGAGGAACACCCACCTTAAATGCACTAGGGTGGCATATTGTACAGAGTCAATGGAAGCACCTAAATTCATGAGCCAGGGATCTCGTTTGTCAGTGGTTGCAGGTGGCTCCAACTGACACGCCCAAGTTCTTCTCTCCCCATCCACTGTGCTCCTTCCTCCAGGCCTCATGGCTGAAGCTTTGGCAAGAAGATGACTAAGTATGTCACTATCTTGTGCTGGACTTCTCTCTCTTTGAAAGTGATGATTTTAGCCAGTTAATCATTATTAAGTTGAATTAAACAATGAAGAATTACAGGCAAGAAAACTGAGACAAAAAAAGTCTTCAAGTAAACGGAGTTATTTTTAAATGTTTGCTAAGTCTTGTGTCTATTGCAGTTGTAGTAGGAAGAGTTATCATATTCTCCAAGCTTTACTAGTATATAAGCCTTAGTATATGATTATGAGTTTGTATGCATAGGAGCTCTTAAGTCCAGACTGTCAAGTCTGTTCATATTTAACAGAGCTGATAACATGCCTACCTAAGAAATTTTGCTGAATAGAAAGACATGAAAATATATTGTTAGGCATTTCTTTGTGTGTATTATTGATAAATCTTACAATATTTTCCCCTGTATCACTTAAAAATTGCTCGAGTCCTTTTGAACATTACTAGAGAATATTGTTTATCACTTTTAATTAACTTGTTTTGTTTTTTTTTCCTTCATCTCATGTTTTGGAGAAATACATTTATACTACTTATAACAGATCTTAAGAAGATCGTTACTTCATTTCCAGTTGTTTTAGCTTAGTTGTTTTATTATTGGGCATTGGAAAGAGATGAAAAGAGGAAAGTGTTCTGTGTGGTTGTCTGTTTCTCTTGATTGGTCTCTGGAGAGGATAACTCACAGGACACCTTGGCTAGACGTACAGCGCACTGCGAATTACTGTTGCATTTGGCTAAAGATAATCTCCTAAAAGGACAAAAAAAAGTTTGAATATTTTGTAAAAGCTTCTAATTAGACAGAATGAGGCATTTCTTAATTATTCATTAATTCAAATCATTACTTTAAGTTGCATTTCTGTTCCATTTTTAAAAATTTAATTTCTCTACCTCTTCTGGACCAGGCTTTAAAATTAGATTTGTGGGTGATTTTAATTCTTCAGGTTATTTGTATATTATTATTAATATTTTCAGTGCAGGCATGGCATAGATTAACTGACCAAAAATATTGTAGGTATGAACCTGAGGTTGTCTGTTGCTATCTTATGCCAGTGTAGAGCATCGGGTTCAGTGAATCTCAAGGCTGGAGAAACATAGGATAAGATACGTGCTTGCAGGAGGACACTTCTGTCTTCTCTACCAAGCAGAGTAGGCAAAACCAAAGGAAATGTTCCTGCTATGGCCCAGCTATACTGAGTGGCAGAGGGAGCAGTCGCAATGCTTTGACAGTCGCACACAAAGGTGTGGTCTGAATATGAGCTCTCTTGCTGGACCTCTCTGTGTGTTTGTCTGAATAAGGCATGGGGACACATTTCAGCACTGTTTTGGGCGGTTAGATCTGTAGTGCCACATTTGACCCTGTCATAGTGCTTGCCTGTGATAAAGTGGAAGGTGGCAATTGTTTGTGCTTTTAAGGGTGGGTAGTTAAAAACATAGCCATAAGT
The DNA here is from genome assembly GCF_011077185.1 of Oxyura jamaicensis. Lineage (NCBI taxonomy): Eukaryota > Metazoa > Chordata > Aves > Anseriformes > Anatidae > Oxyura > Oxyura jamaicensis. Next base: position 23,588,299 of record NC_048893.1, read on the forward strand.
AAAAGTAACAGAGTAGTGAAACTACTGAGGTGATTTTTTCCTGTGGAATATGGAGTTTTGAATTCAACGCACGTATAGCAAGCTCCTAGTGAGCATTCTGGAAGATGAATGAATGCTATGGGACATATTTAATTTCTTCCAAAATAGTTTCATTTAAGAAGAAAGAAGAATTAGGAAAAATGTTTTGTTTGCTTAAGCCTGAAATTGCCTCAGTCTTGAACTAAGTAGGAGGAACTGAGAGGTAGCTCTAACCCTAATATATTTGAGGGACCACACACAAGCTGTTATTTGCTGTGGCAAAGCTCTACTCCAGTCTTTCCCCTCACCTACTGATGGAAAGTAGAGAGCTGGAGCAATTGCCATTGATTCTGTAATTACTGAAAATGCTTTTTTTTTGTTGAAAGAATTCTCAGCTGATATTTTTTTGAGCCTTGAATATGCATATTCATGGGAGGTAGTAGAGCTGGAGCTCACAAACTGAGGGATCATAAAGAACATAGAACTGGTGCCCTGTTTTGTAACACTCCCCACAAAACACGAACAGGTTATAATTCAGTCATAAACTTAAAATATATATAATTGCAATAATTCATAAAATCACTATATTTCTCTTGAAAAATTCTAAAAGATTGGAAGCTGTATATTTTGGATCTTTTGGTTGATTGAGAATGTCCTTAGACACTTGTTTCCTATACTTTCATATTCCAAGCTATCTTATGGAGTTTGACATCTAAGGAAGAACTGAAATATTCTGTGTCTACTCTGGAGTTGCGTGTGTGTACTGATCTCACATCTTTATTAGTGGACCGCTTGACTCATAGCTACTGCTTAGGTAGTGGAAAGTTGCCTTGTTCAGCTGTCAGTGGACAAGTGAATTGCTTAGGAGCTGTTCAAAGTTCTGAAGGGTTTTGGAGAAATATAATGTCTTTTTTTTTTTTTTTTTTTTTTTTTTTTTTCCTGTGTTCTGTACAGTGAGAAGCATAAAGCCATAGAATTACTTAGGTTAAAATGGACTACTGGAGGTCACCTGGTGCAATCCCCACGACAGAGTGTGACCAACTACAAAATTAAATTGCTGTAAAAAATAATTAGAATGTGTGCATAACCATTGGAACCTCTTTAAACTATTGGAAACCTCTTATTGCTATTATTGCTATGGCCCAATTAAAGAGTGGACAGATAGTAGACAGACCTTTTTCACAAGGAACTAGTGCTAAAAGCTTAAGTCTTGACCAGCAAAACAATGGAGTTTATACTTAATTTTAGATAGATAAGTAACTAAATTGAGTATAGCTTAAAAAAAAAAAAAAAAGAAAGAAAAAAAAAAAAAAGTAGCAGTTCAATTTCCTGACAGAGCAATATTATTCCATTCATTAGACTGAAGTACCTTATCATAGGTGTTCAAATAAAAACCTTACGATAGCCAAGAATTTTTCCTGTCCCTATGCAAAGAAATGGTTCTGCAATTATGTACATAGATTCAAATGCTTTGGTGGTTTGATTTGAATGTGGGAATACCTCCTGCTGCCAGGAGGAGTTAAAAACTGTGTTTGGCTTTTCTTCATGTTCCATTCTATGGAGTATTAAACTCTGAAGTGACATAACCAGCTATTCATAGGGAATGAAAATCTGCAGACTGGAGACCCTCTTCAGGGTATTGAGGTATGTGTTGACAATTAATATTATTTGCAATGCTTTTACAGAATAAGGGCCAGAAAAAAAATCATAAAGTCCAAATAAAGCAAGTATCTTATACAAACAGCAGTTACAAGTTTTTTGAAATCACAGTTCTCTGAAGCAGCAAGCAAATAAATTGGATATTTGTGCCTAGATGTGTGAACTAGGAAAGAATAGTTTCTGTTGTAGCACTTCATTTTCCTTCCCCATCTGACTAGTATAATACAGTAGTCAAATCCAAATGTCATTGGACAATGCTGCATAAAAAAATGAAGAATGGAACATCAAAATCCTATGAGAAGAGAATGAATGAATTAGTGGTTCTGACAGAATGAATTAGTGTTTCATGAACCTGTGTCTATTACCACATTTATTATAATTTGAAACTTTACTTGGTAGTATAATGAAACCAAATTAAGTGGCTACCAGGGAGTGAACGTGCATAAGAATACATTGATGTTATTGAGAGCACATGAATCCTCCTGAGTCTTAAAGAATTTCATTTGGAATTCCATTAGGATAAAAAGAAGAAATTATGGAGGGATAAAAAATGATTAAATTGTATGATCTGGTGATGAAAAATAGTAGTTCTCTTTCTTGAGAAAGTATGTTTTGTTTTCTGGAAAATGTGCTCTTATCAACTGTAATACCAACTGGCATTGCCCCCAGTTCTGTCACTATATTATTTGTCTTCTTTTACCCCATCTGTCTCAAAAATCGACTCCGTCATTTTCAGATTAATGCTGCATATAATGTAGCATCTACAGCTTCATTCACTGATGGTGTACAAAGCAGATATCATGAAATCTTCAATATTTGGTGTCATGTAACTTAAGAAACAGTCCAACAAAATTGTAGACTTTTGAGGAGTTCTGGTGGTTTGTTATTGATATTTCTTAATTAAACGTAGTGGTGTATAAAAGCACTCCCCACTCAGCTCTAACCTTACCAGGTAATCTTATCTGTCTCTTGGGCCTTTTTCCTGCTTCTGCTGCTTTCTTTCAGGAACACGGTACAATGTAAAATTAGCAATTACTATTGAAAATAAGTGGGGAAAATAAACATGGTAATATGCAAGGCCTGTTTGAAACTGTGGAATATCCTCCTGTGCATTGTGAAGACATCAAAACATGAGACATTTAAGTCAGTCGCTTGGGCCCAGCCTTTTCCTTAGGCAGGTGTCAGTGCACCCAGCTTCTCCATGGCTCCCCTCTCCTCCTGGCCTGGCTGTCCTTTGTGGCAATGAGACAGCACAGCATCGATGTCTTCATCGATGGCTCTGAAGTAATGGTAGCATTAAGACGGAGGTGAAAAGGGGACATCTGTGTGGATCTGGAAGACGGTGGGGTGCTGTAGGACCAAAGCAGAGCTCCTGCTGCATCTGTGCCACCTCTCCTAAGCCCTGAGCATGTGCTGTGCTTCAGGCCTTGCTTCACATTACTACCTGCTGTCACTGCTTGCCTGGTGCGGCCTGGTGTTAGTGCTGCTGAGGAGTGCTTTAGTCAGTCAGATATTAGAGGTCTTTTCTGTTTTTCTTTTTGATTGTTTATTTTTTAAACTGACTCTCCCCAGTCCTCAGCACTCACTGGCTCCTTCCATGAGAGCTGGGGTCACTTTACACTTTGGCAATTGTGTTCATTTGCCATGAAGTAGAAGAAAGAAAATTACAGTCGTGATACATTTAAGCTATTTGAATTCTAATTAAGACTGCCAGGCACTTTTTGTTGTTTGTGTCACTAACATCCTGAAATGCTGTTCTGTGTAGTATTGTGGCTGCCTAAGCAATAACCCGTGTTTTGAAATACAGAACATCATGAGAATATTAGTTAATTCACATTGACAGTGGAAGTGTAACCATACTTACTGCTAACATTATCCTTAAGTTCCTGTGTTTTACAAGTAAATGTCTTAAAATTTAGTGTTTGGATCAGGGCAGAAGAAGAACTTGAAAACATGGACAATCTGAGGTGACACAGAACCATATTAATCCTGTTTTGTTTGTGCACAAACTTCTTTAAATGGTTTCTGTTCCCTTTTTTTTTTTTTTTTTTACTAAGATCTGATTTTATTAATTTTTTTAAAATAAAGAGTATTTATCAAGGGACTGTTTGTCTGGGTATTTTTTTTTCTATGATATTACTACTAGTGTCCTCATTTCTTTGGTAGGTTTATTTGCCTGATTTATGAAAGGAAGAAAACATATGCAAAATCTTAACCATTTTAAAAGGTCCTAACAAATTAATATTCATTTATCTTTTATTTTTCCAGTCTTGATCTGAAATTTGGGCTACATCATTTCTCCATGTTCCCCATCATCCCACCTAACCTCCCTTAACCTGCCGTATTTCTCATCTAAAAGTTGGAATTATTTTAAATTTCCCATTGCCATTTTCACATCCTCAGAATAAGAGCAACTGTATGATGAGATACAGTGAAATGAAGGAGGAAGATGGGGTGGTGATAATGAAGTCTTATTGTCCTGGATAATATTGTGACAAATGGGATAGACACCCATAGATTTATCTTCTGTCTGTTGGGGATTTTGTTTTGTTTTGTTTCTTATAGAAATGGCTCAGCTACTTCAGAAGATCTTTTTTGGAAACTGGATGCTCTACAGATGTTTGTTTTTGATCTTCACTGGCCAGAACCAGAATTTGCCCACCATTTAGAACAGAGACTTAAACTCATGGCAACTGACATGATAGAAGCCTGCGTTAAAAGGTACAGTTGAAATGACCAATTGAAAATAGGGAGAGATTTGAAAATTAACATAGGAACAGTTATACTGGTGCACAGATGTGCATCAGTACCAGAATCCTGTTTCCTGCAATGAGCAGCAGCAGACATATAGGGAAAGATCACAGAAATCAGGGTAAGTAGAAAGAGATCATGAAATGTGTATTTCCCAGCACATAACAACCAGCAATTTGACAAAATCTGCAAAATAGCAAGGAGAATATGTGAGCAGTCCCTTGGAAGTCTGTGGTGGTTTTACTCGGGTGGGCAGCCAAACTCCACCACAACCGCTCTCTAACTCTCCCTCCTCAATGAGGAGCAGGAAGAAAATATGATGAAAGGGGCTGTCTTAAATATGCTCCCACAGACTCACAGAGAGCATATTTGAACAAATACAACAAAACTAAAACACCATCACTTATTGGCTCGGCTCTGGTCAGCAGGGGGGCCCTTACCAAACATGGGGCAGCTTCTAGATCCTTCTCAAAGAAGCCACCCCTATGGCCCCCTGCTACCAAAACCTTGCCACATCAACCCACTACAAAGTCAATGAACCACATCTTGTTTCCATTCCATATTTTTGGCAAATGCTAAAAAAATTCAGAATTCTGCTGAAAATATATAGATATAGATATAGATATATAGATTTCAATTCTCCATTATGATGTTAGTCTTTACGTTCAGTTAATGGTACTAGTTCATTTATCATTTTAGAGTACTATCTCTAAGAAAGATATTGCAAACTAAAGAGGATACAGCATTTCATATAAGAAAGGAAGAGCATCTATGAACCATCCAACCAGAACTAAGTTTTATATCACTGTCTGGAAATTACACAAAAAGCATAATGTTGTTTTTGTTTTGTTTTGGTTGGTTGGTTGGTTTTCTTAACCTGCATGTTATAATTATGCCTCAGAAGCCATGATTCCACGTACAGAGAAAATTTAGTCCAAACATATGAAATACTGATTTAGAAAAAATAAGAGAATAAGGAAAAAGTAAAAAAAAAAAAAAAAAAAAAGTTTGTAGACAATTCAACAATGTCAAACAGAAAATTTAGAACACTGATATGGAGGGCTAAAGAAACAGAAAACCTTTGATATGGGAATACCTGTTCCCATTTTGTAAAATACTGTGTCAATTTCTGCTATGCACATTTACAAATAAGGGCGGAAATAAAACATTTTTATATTTATGTATTCTGAACTATTACATTTATTTTATTGACATTACTCCTTATTTGTACTGGTGTGAAAATGTTTTGTTTTTTTTTTTTTGTATTATGAATCTCATGATATATCTTATGTTTCAATATAAATATTCATATTTGCTTAATAATAAACTCCTTCGATGAGATTCTCTTTTCTAATAAAGGAAGATTTTTGAATTATATTTCTTAGAAGCAAGCACTTGTTATGGTAAACTACATTTTAATATAGAAGAGATGGAAAATGTTGGGTATTTTCATTGCTTTAAATTATTCTTAGTCACCATACAAGGAAACATATTGTTATCTAGTAGGCAAGAAGATAATACTTTTATTATTCAAATGCATTAGCTGAAGCAGTGAAGAACCTTGAGATTACCATCAATACAATTGTTTATTGAATGGGCAGATATTCTGCATTTACAGAATTTCATTTCTAAAATCTCCTCACGTGCATGTATATTGTTAAGTCAACATGTTTAGTAAGGTTTAAACATTTCTGTAATGGTTGTTCAAAATTATCAGAGAGACTCATTTTATGAATTGTGTTTTAATAAACAGAACAAGAATTGCATTTGAACTCAAGCTGCAAAAGACAAACAAATCAACAGACTTGCGTATTCCTTCTTCTCTGTGTACAATGTTTAATGTCTTAGTTGATGCCAAAAAACAGACAGCTAAACTCTGCATTCTGGATGGAGGGCAAGAGGTAAGTGAAATTTTGTATGCTTAATTCCTATGTTAATCCGAAATGTCTCACTTCATGGACTGTCTTTAAAAGATTAATATCAAATTAACTGAAAAGTGTCATGTAGCACTCTGTACAAGAGCATGCATAGACTGCTCCTTAGAAGCATCACTCAAGACACTACCCCTCATCCTCCACCAGAGAAGACACAGAGTGCTTCTGTAATTTATTTGCTGTGACCTGTAAGTCTGTAGACAATCAGAGGATTTCCTGATTCACAGCCGCTCTGGGAATTTCTCTTGAGTTACAGATCATCAGTCCTCTTCAGGAGTTTTTTGTAATAGTAAGATAAAGCCAAAACATTGTCATTTGCAGGCAGGTTTTAATTGAGTAAAATTTGTTTTAATTGGCTCATACACTTAGCATTCATGCCTGGGAACATGCTGAAAATAGAGGCAAGAAATAATCAGCTAATTTAATGGGATTTTTTATTTGATTTCCAAAGTCAGAGACCATTTTGGTAGTCATCTGCTACTGGGATTGTAGATTTTCCACAGTTGAAGCACTGATGTATTTTTGAAGGAAACACAGGCTTCACTGACTACTCTACTTCCAATTTTGTCACTCTCAGCAGGAATAATATGCAAAGTGAAAAAGGGCATACTGTGTACACTGGTGAGATTACCAGCATAAAATTAAAACTCTTCTTGCTATGCATTAGTACTAATGCATTAGTGTAATCTTGTTTTGGATAGATGGTAAAAATATTTGTCAGAACTTGGCAACAAAAAAATGTCTGCTTTGGACAGGTTTACATTAGGTTGTTTGGTCATATTGTTTCTGTTGATTTTCCCATTTCTGTACTGCGCTTTTCATTTTATTGATTCATCTTTTTGAGTTAGTGTATTCAATGTAATTGTTTTTTTTTTTTTTTTTTTTTTTTTTGAAATTCAATGAGACATTCATCATTTCCTGTTCTACCCTGTCATCTTTATTTTTCCTTTTGGTTTTCCATGACATGAACCAGTTTGCTAGTCAATGGGTAAGTGTTTTTTCATTGTTTTTTAGCCTCCATTTTTTCTTTGGTTATTAACTTCCATTTTTTATTCTAAGTGGAAATAGTGGTGATTTTGTTGTTGTTATTGTTTGCTAACCTAGCCCTAGAAATTCCCTTACAGACTGACCTTGCTAGATCATCAGCTTCTAAATTCTGCTTTCCTCATTCATCCTCTTAAGGTTGTTCCAGATGAATTCTTCACTCTTCTTTTCAGACCCAGTGTCATGTTTTACTGCATTACAAAGTAAAGAGACTCTTGCACCTCTCAGTGAAGCAAAATAGCAACAAACAACTTGTTTCATGCTCATCAGAATTTAACCACAACTAGCAACTGTTCACCATAGGTGTTGCTGCCTGATTCATCTTTTACTTAGTGTCTGAGCAGTAACCTGCATGTTTGCACACCCTTCTTGAGGAAAGAGCAATACCAATGCCACCATAAAGACCTGCAGAGAGATGCTATAGCCTCATTTTCCACAATCACACCATCCCCTTCACCTGCTCTGCATTGTATCTCCTGCATTTTCAGCCTGTCCCCCTCAGAAACAAAGTTCAGCATTCACAGTTACCTTTTGGACTGCAGACCCTCACCATATTCTCTTCTGAAATCTCCTCTTTCTGTAGATTTTCAAGCTCCATCATTCATTTCAAGCTCTATCAACCTCCAAACAGAAATACAACCCTTATTCTCTGCGAGGTCTGACCATGACCCCAAATGCTTCCAGTGTTTTTTTTTTTTTTTTTTTTACCTGTGATAAAATATGTACTTATTTCAAAGTCCCCAATTAAATCTTCATCCCCATTCATCTAATCAAACAAAAGAATCTCAAATTCTTCATATACCAGAAATTATAAGGCAATCTGGAAATTTTCTCATGAACTTTTACTTTCTTCTATTCACAAGGCTGTTTCAGAATAATAGTAAAAAATAGGCATTTCGGTCGCTTGTAGTTGATATCATAGTTGCTTGAAATGCTTGAAGATTTATTTGGTGAAATAATTCGGGAATCTGTCCATCTGCCAAAGAAGGCAGAAGAGCCATTTCATGACATAAACAGTTGCATTTTGGGCTCCTCTATAGGAGCTCTGGCATTTCCAATTACTCCTACTTGACGTCTTCATTTTGATCTCAGATGTGGTCCTTTATGCCAGTCAAGAAAAAGTTTCCATAAGGCCTGAGTAAAAAAATATATTAAAGGGCTTTTCATTCATCTAAAACTCAACACTGACTATCCATATGGCTATTTCTAGAACTTACTCTCCAAGTGATGGGAGGTGTTATTTCATTAAATTGATAGACTTAAACATCTCTTTGAATACAGCATGATCTTTTCAGTCACTATACAGAACTATAAGCAGTTGTATAATTCAGTTAGAGTCATCTGAAGTTTTCACCCGTTGTTGTCAGATAGGAGGGAATTGTTACTTACCCTATCATTAGGTCATTCTGGTCATGGTCACCAGTAATAGCACCCTGAGTTTAGAGTTTAAGTTTGATTAAGTCTCCTAGTTTTCCTATGTCACTCCATTTAGTTCTCAGCATCTTCCCAAATGTCCTCCAGGTAAGTCCATTCTTAGAAACTGAGTCCCCAAGTCTGCCATTGAGAAAGACTCCACTCCTTCCCTTTTTCATATCATCTTAAAAGCTAAGAGAAGCATAGCGTTATTTGGATACTGGCACAATTAGTACATTGTTTGGATGCCTTTACATTGGTTGGCAGCCACCTTAAGAGGGTTTGAGAAGCAATGTCCAAGGGAGAATTGCCTTTTCTCAGATTAACTGTGATCCCCGTAGCCTGGCTATGAAGGCATAGCCAGCTGTGGTGCCCCCAGCCTTCTTCATAGCCAACAGAATGGCAATTCATGGGGCACAGCGGAAGGGTACAGTGACACAGCTAAGTAACATACCAGTTGCTGCTATTTTTCAAACAGTTGCCTGTTCAGCTCCTTAGTTTCAGTGCATGTGTTTTCATACATTTTGGAGTAGTTGCATGTTGAACAGTATCCCACATCCTTCCTTCCTGAACTGGAAGCTAACAGCCCATGTATCCTGAGTCAAATGAATAAGCAGCAGCAAGGGAGACCTTTTTTGTCACACAACATTCATTCATCTATAGATTTTTCAGCCTTTGTTATTTGGGATAAATATTTTAAAGCCTGTTAACTTTACAATCTAGATACTGAAATATTCTGGTAACATTCAAGTTTTGGGGTATGGTAGAGAGGCAAGAATCACACAGGAAATATTGCTGGAGGCAAGACTCTAGCAGAATATAGGGCCACAGAGGTAGACAAGTAGTTAATTATGAGCAGGAGTTTATTTGTTGTTTTGTGTAACTGGGTAGTATGAATGGAGTAAATGCCATTGGTCTACACTTTTCCGTGCTCGTAGCAGAATATACACAGAAGATATTTTAGTTGTTTCAGAATTCCAGCCTCCCTGTCATGCTCATAAAAGAAGAGAGACACTACTTTTCTATTTGGGCAAAAATGAGTGATGTGCCATTTCAGTGGAATATACCACAGCTAGTGCTCTGGATAGAAAAAAATAAAAAATAAAAAAAAAAAATAAAAGGAAAAGTGAACTCTGATTTGATGGGCTTTGTTTCTAAAGCTATTTTTTTTCATAAAATTCAAAGACTCATTTAGCTGCATAAATTATAGAGGTTTATAGCTGATTTGATAGCAAAAGTGCAGAAGAAATTTAATATGCAGGTAGTATTGTTATATGTTGGCAGTAACCCTTTTGGTTGAGATGGTCATGTGCAATTTATTTTCAGAGTCATCCAACCTTAAAACAAGCAAAAAAAATCTTGAAAAGCTTTTTTTTATTATTATCCTTTTATTAAAAAAGAAAAAAGAAAAAACACAACAAATAATTTAAAAAGTCAACTCCAATATTGGGATAGTGAGGGAACAGAACAGATTGTCATACTGAGCAAGTTACCATTCTCAGCTGATCATCACAGGATTTAGGAATGAACTCTTCTCTTCCCAATAGTACAGTTGTCCAAAGGCACTAAAATACTTTGTCCCCTTTCAAATATCAGTACTAGGCCTGTTACTAAGAACATAGAGACAAACTTTGAAGACCATCTAGAAAGTCATTTTGGGTTATGTCCCGTGACACTTTGCAGCTAAGCATGGTTTTGTCCAATGTACCTCCTATAGCTGCAGCTGTTCGTATTTTACTGAGTTACTCAAGGGCAGCTGGAAAGCCGGAGCTAGATTCTGCATTATCCTGAGATCCTTCAGAGACTTTGGGATCACACTGAAAGACTCCACAACATTATACATTCAAACCATTCAGCTGTGGGAGCTGGCATGTCTAGGTTCAGACTCCACGTGGACCATGATCACATCAGCCAGCAGAAGAATATAAGGGCACAACTATCCATAAATGTATTTGGGAAAGGAGTGAGGATTTGTCTGCTCTCACAGAGTAAGGTTGGCAGAAGTAGAAAAGCTGGAGACTGCTGATTTTGGGATTGTGTATACTACCTTGTTAGTTGTTACAATGTTATCTTGAATTCTACAATATTTGTAATCTTCCTAAGTCTGAAAATTTGTTTTGTCAGGGGTGTCTGTTTTGATGGAAGTTGGCACTGGAGAGGAGTGGGTTAAAAGAATTTCTGATCTCATGGTTTGCAAAATAAATATTGGAAAAAAAAAAAAAAAAAAATGAAATTCAGGTTTAAAAAGTCAAATCATATTTTTAAAAAAAAAAAAAAAAAGTTTTTGAAGCTTTTTGTGATTTTTGAATTATTGGATTTTTGTATTGATTTTCTGGGTCACATAGTGAAGTTACTTACAGATTATATTCCATTGACACAAAATTATATTTTCCCTCTGATGTTAGAAAAAATATTAATAAGAAAGCAAAAATGTGGGAACTGATTTTAGAATATACATAGATTCATCAATTTAATGTGTGGCTGAGTTAAATTTGCAGATGCTTTATGGGAGGACCACAGTGATTTTTCGCATATTATAGGAATATGTATGGTTTTGACATAAATCTGTGGTAATATAATAATTTATTGTTTTTAGAGACTAAGAAATCATTGCCTTCTGAAGACTCTGTAAACCACAATGTCACAGACAGTTTTTGGATCATTTATGTCCTTAGCAGATCTTGGTCAAGGCATTAATATAGCGAGAATCAATTATATATGGAACTATGGAAAGTTCTTTAATGTATTTATTACATTCTTTTGCTCTTCCGAATTGTTGGCTCATATTTGTCTGAGACCTGTATTCATATTTTCCAAGTGTTTTTAAACTTTCATGAAGAAATTAAAACCAAAACTTAACACACATTAAGAACAGTAGTTAGTATGTGGAACAGATACTCGTGCATGGGTAAACACATTTCATAGTCTTATTTTCTCTAATTTGAATGCAAGTTTAGTAGGTGTACCATTTAGAAAATCATTCCTAAATACATTAAGCAGATCAGATTTAATGTTTTGATTTGTATGGCAACTCTGAGACAGATGAAAAATAGCCTTTAAAAACTCTGAAAACTATTCATCTGGCAGCTGCTAAGTTAGGCTAATGTTTGTACTGACCTCAGCACTTTTACTCTGAGCATTGTGCTGTTAGCTGTTCCAAGTAGCCTTGAACTATGAAGATAGGGTTAGTCTTTACAAGTCACATTTTCTGTGAAGTGGCTATTGGGGACAATCTTTACTGTCAGATAAATGTTTCTAAGGAAGAATTACTGTTTAAATTGATGTGTCTCCTTGACAGAATGGGATCCCTAGTTCCTGTTAATTTGAGGAGGGAACTCTGTAGTATTATCTAAAAAGTCTTTCAGATTTATTTTAAAAGCATTTACTTAAAGGCACCTTCTTTATGAAAAAGACTATGGAGAATGAAGTCTGTTTTATTATGCCTTTTATGGCCTATTAATTTGCTACCATCTATTCTGCTTTGTTGATGAAATTTTAATTTTGCCCTTGCTTGAGCATATTGTAAGATCTGTATAAACTGCAGCTCACTGTGCTAACAGAAAGGCTCTTTTAGGGTGAACAATTGAAGCTCGTTTTATTTCTAGAGGACATTTAAAATAACTTATGAATGAGAGTTGTCAGACATGAAATGCTGTATTAATTAAATCTTATTCTAGTCTTTTTGCTTCTCCAGCTAAACCAACCCTTTAGAAAAAAATACATAGCCACCTTAATTATATAGGAGAAGACAAAAAGTATCCTTCACATTCCTTCGCCTGAATAAGAATAAGAACTCAATTCATCTAAATAATAACCCCATTAGCTGCTTAACTCAACAGTGTACATGGGAAAATTTTCAACACAGAATGTAAGAAAGTGTTGATTGGGTGGATCGTTTTCAAGGGTTTGTTCTTCTGATGTTCAAAATGATAATTTTAAGTAAATCTGATCTGGCAGGGTTATCAGCTTTGTACCATTTATGACTTATGACAAAAGTGTGTGTTCATATACATGATAATGCTTCTTTATCTTTTGAAAAACAGCAACAGTACCATTCAAAAATAGATGACTTGGTCGAAGAAACTGTTAAAGAAATTATTTCACTTCTTGTTTCAAAGGTAAAACAATTAAGATTTTAACTTATAAAAAAGTAGAAAATATCTCTCTAATTACTGAACTTTTAAAATGTCTTTAAGTATTGTACAGGTTTGCTATACACAATGAGCTGGGGGGGGGAGTTGGGGAGGAATAATATGAATTTACGAAATAAAATTTTATAACCCATCTGGTAAAAAAATTCTATGCAACTTCCTAATCAGATAGAACTGGTAAGACATGATTATGTCAATGTTATCTTAGGTAATAGCATGTTCTACTTTTTGTTTAATTTTCCACATTAAAAATTTCTCTCCATCATCAAATAGTATTTAAATTACTTTTATAGAGAGAAATGGACAACATCTAGATTATTGGTATAACCTTTTAATGAGATTTTACTTCACAAACCATTTAATTTAAAATAATATACATTAGTATATGTTGTTACTTCTTCAAATTGTTTTTGCAGGCTTTTTAATATTTAAAAAGAAAATATGTTTGGAGAATACATGAAGAAAACCTAAATAATGTCTTGTGTTACTATAGGACTCCAGTAAAAGTCTTAAGTGCTTAATATAAAAGAAAAAGCTTTCAGTCACTAATTGTTTGAAGGACATGGCGAATAATGACAGAACAGAAACATTTTACAAGATGTTTTGCAATCTGTGAATTACAAATTACCCAGAAATACCTGATTTTCAGAGTAGGAGAAATTAGCCATGCACACATTGTGAGTTAGTGAGAAAAACTAGGACAGTGGTCATATTTTCATTATGCTTTTGTTTTCATTTGTTAGAGCTTGCAGGCAGGGGGCGAGGGGGAGGAAGAATCTCTTTTCAGATTGACCTCCACCACACTTGCACATGAGTTGAAGAGGAAGTTTTTGTAGAATTCTTACAGAAGCAAAATGTGTCCACTTGCTGATAAATGAGTAGAAAAATATACATTTTCTTCTCTAACATGGTGTATTAATGTAAAAATAGCTACAAATGGTTCAACTTGGCAGTTCTGAGATTTATAGTTTGTCATCATTCTGAACAGACCTGTTAAGATTTTTTAGAATTATTGAAGGGGGGTTGGGGGGAGGGGGGTGGTATTTAATCAGAGCAAATTATGCTATTAGAAGTTAATCCTTTTAATATGTTTTTAATATATCTGGAATTACAGAACAAGGAGGAAAATAATTATAGTTCTTCTGGATATACATACAAATTCTAGAGATGATTGCCATCAGTAAAGAGGAATTTGCATTATTAGTTATCACATAGACTATTACAAGAGATTGAAATCTCAGAACAGAAAGCAAATATTTTGTGTCATTGGCTGATCATTAGGAGCTTAACCAATCTCTCCTCACTTGAGATATGAAATGCCAGTGACATCCTGATTGCTTCTGTTCCAAAGTGGAAAGACTCTGAGGAAGGCTGAAGTTTCACTCTTGGTTTTGACCAGGAAAAAAGCACATCAATGTGCGTAATATCCCTGCAAGTTCATTTTTTTTGTCATATATTTTCATTACTCTTTAGTTTTTGTCTCTGTATTATTTCCTTTGTATTCCAGTGGAATAAGTGTTTCAATATTTGTTTTTAGCTGCAAGTCATCTATGGAAATGATGAGTACTTTCACTCCAGTGAGACTCTACTTAGTAAAGATTAGACTGAGAATTTTATATGAAAGACTTGCCAAGCTAAAGAATTTAACAAATGACAGGAATAGCACTAAACAGTGAAACAAAGTGCAGCACGTCTCAGGGTAACCAGTTCAGAGAATCGGAGGTGTAGGCAGAAATGTTCTCAGAGCTTCACAGGTCTGTACAGTGAGATCTCAGAAAACAAGTTTCCAGCTTCATAACTACCGTTTTTATTTAAATGGATGTCCTTGACACTGCAGTGTTTTGATTTCTGATCCTTTGTGATGCACCATTGGAACCATTTGCCATCAATTGGAACCATTTGTTGGCAATGTGGGCACCATGTTGTTTGCAATATTATCCTCTTCCATAGTGGATCTTCGCACAATAAGATTTCACACCCTTTTGCAGAAAGCATCCTTGCCAGTCAGATAAAACAAGTATGGGAGTCTGCAGTGCATGAGCAGTGGCTTCTCACAGACATGCAACAGCAAGGCAGAGAGATGGTATTTGGTCTAATAAAGGAACTGTAATTAAACTGTGCATGGTGTGCGGAAGCAACCACCATTCTCTCTGGTAGCTTGTGATGTGGTTTAATTCCTTGATCAGCGCCTGCATACTAGTGTCTTAATTAATCACTGTAAATATGACAGGTTAGATTGATAAATGACAAATGTAGGCTTGCACTTGCTCCTGCTCCTTGAACTGTTAAGAGCAGGGCTTATTGTAAAGTGATGATCTCAGTTCCTCTGGAGGTGACACTGTTGTGACACTGTTACAGTGCCCATTAACAGCATGCCAGATGGAATTTTGTTCTGTCCTCACACTCATAAAATGATACTCGTGGTTGTGGGAATGACTGTGTTGGAGCAAGGGATGACTTTTAAAACAATCTTTATATAAACTGGAAGGCAATTCATATGTGTAAAATAAATGTGCACGCATACAGTGGCTGACATCCTTTATGTCATACACCATGAATTACTTAAGCAACATAGCTTCACAGGAACATGAGAAAGGGATTTATTTTTATTAAGGCTTTTTGGAAACTTTTAACATTTAGTCTGCAATTAATGCAATTAATAAGAGATTTTTTTTGTCAGAAACAAATTTTGGCAAAAAGATCTTTAGACGCCTCTTGCTTGGGGAGTCCTGCTCCTCAGAGAGTCACGGGTGAAAGCACTGGGGAAAGGAATCCCACCATACCAGAAATGTGGGGCCTACATTTTCTTGCCCCTTGTTGGCCATGCAGCAGTTGTTGCTGTTGCTGAAGATGCGCTGACAGAACTCACTAGTGCAATTACACTTCTGGATGAAATCAGCGCTGGGTTTCTTTTCAATAACAAAGATGAGAGGAACTTGATACTGAGATAATCAGCTTTAACAATTGTGTTCCATCATCTTTGAAACTGTGATCATAGAAACTGTGGTCCTAGAAAATAGGGTATTTTCTACCCAGAATACACACTCCTGTATTTAACCTGTACCACTCCTGGGTACACACACTCCTGTATTTAACCATGCAGTATAGGGACAGCAAAGTGGTATGGGTTTTTAAGAAAAAAGTGGGGTTTGGTTTCTAGTTCTGCAGTGGTTAAACAGTCATTTCTATCAGCTGGATCATCAAGGAAGCTGAAAAAATAATGTTCTCCATGATTTCAGCACTTTGTGTGACAGAAAGTGATCAAATTGTTGATCAAATCAGTTTGCTTTGTTGAACAGGAGACGTTTGAGGAAGAAAAACTCACATTCTCATTCAAAATATTAACTTCTCACATTGTGCATTTGGCTTTTGCTCTGTGCTTTTCCTCCAGGTTGTTTCAGTGTTAGAAGGTGTGCTGTCTAAATTGTCGAGATATGATGAAGGCACTTTCTTTTCATCATTAGTTTCATTCACGGTAAGTGTTTGAATTTACAGTCCTTCTGTTCTTTCTGTGCATGATTCTAAAATTGCACACAATCTGTAGTAGTAAGCACTTACTGTGTGTTGTTGTTTTATTTTTAATTTTCTAAAGGTGAAAGCAGCTGCAAAATATGTTGACGTTCCTGTAAGTACAACCTTTTTTTTTTTTTTTTTTTTCCAGTGTTAATAATAATTCAAAAAATAGGGGGTTTGTTAGCCCACAATTTTTTTGTTGACATTTTGCTTTCCTACAGAGATTCATTATAGCTTTACACAGGGTATTTAAACAACCACTACAACACTCAGAGGGCATTTCATTTCCCTTAAGCAATGAGTAACTCTCAAAGCAAAGCTTAGAAAGGTTATTCTCAATGCACTTTTTCAGTTGTGGAAGAGTGAGGATTGTAACCTAGATACTCTTTTGTGGGGGTCTTTCCATCATTTGGATACATTTTTCAATTGTGGAGGATAAGCAACAAGTAAAAGCATCATCCTTGAATATCCATTATTCATTAATTTCTTACTTTAGGGCCCAATCTGGTTTATTTAATCCCTTGCTTGATAAATCGCTTTTTGATTTACTGTTGTTTATGCAATGTTTCTGGGGTATGAATAAAAACCAAAAAGGGTTGCTGTTGGACCTATTTTACACATAAAAACAAAATTCAGCTATTAGAATATTTTCATTACAGTATTATAGATAAATTGTTTTTCTACAATAAATCATGGAAATTATCAGACAAATATTGTCAATATCACTTGCAAAAATATTCCTTGTTCTCTCACAAATCTGTGTTCTCACCGATTTTAACGTGATTCTAAGACAATCATATTTGCCAAGCATAGGAAAAAATTGTTAAAATTATATTAATGATGTTACATAAATACAGTTACAATCATAGAACCCCAGACACACTACGCTAGTTGGTTGCTAGAAATTCTTTCAACAATTCTATACTCTCTCTTCCTCTCCCTCCTCATCATATATTTGCACGTATGGAAGTGGCTTAAATGTGATCACAGTAGGTCCAGGATTGAATACTTCTAAAAATGTTATTCTGTGCTTGGAATTCAATTCCTTTTAGTGATAGAAGGGTTATAAGTTAAAGTGCAGCCCTCTCATTCGGTATAGTTTCAAATATGTGCGAAATTGCACTTTCTTAAATGACTGTGTTCTGCCCCCGTACCACACCTCAATTCACTGGTTCACCTTAGAGTTGTCCTTGGGGTCTTGGAAATTGGTGGATCTAGGGAAGAATGGGTTGGGGGCCAAAGGAATGTTGAGGATTTTTGTTTGTTTGTTTGTTTGTTTAAGTGTGTGAATTCAACAGAATTTTTTATCTTTGATTCCAGGCTGAATATTTGTCAAAGAGGGAAAAATGTGCTGTTTTGTAGTGAAATGAGAAGAAGTTAACTTTTAAAATAGACAAGAGATGTTAGGAGAAAATGAAAGTAGTACTGAGCAGAATGTTTTAGAGATCAGGATGAGAGGGAAAGGGGATACAAAAAGTGAAAGGTAAATCAAAATAGAAGTAAAGGATTAAGAAAGAAGGACATTCTTGGATGGTTCTTGGTCATTTCAAGGAGAAGGTTAATTGTATTAATACAGGCAACTTAGACATAAAGTTTTGTGACACAAGGATGGCATTCTTCAGCTTCTCAGGGTCAGGATGGGAAATGTGGACTCAGACTTGCAGTTTGTTTGACAGATAATTTTGCAAAATTGTTCAGTGTTGCTATTCATCTTTCTGTTCATTAATCTTTCCAGAAAATTGTGAATAAATCCATTAATATATATATATATATCTTTTGGTTTTAACCTGTTTAAGAAATCGTTCAACATAAGTCTCCATTTTTCAGAATGCTCTTTCAGGAAGTGGTATGTGCACAGTCACAAGGAACTCTCATTGTTTTCCCCAACCACAGTGTATAGGGATATATGAACACTATGTCTGGTTTAGTAACTGAAATACCAACAGAAATATTAGGAACAGTGCAAAACAACCCAGACTAAGAAGAGCAGTGACAATGATAGTTTATGATTTCCTAAAAACAATAATGGAAAGATCTAGTTGCTATTATGCTGTTTTTGTTGGTAATTGTCACAGTATGCTATGCTCTGAGGTGAAAGAAATAGTAGCCACTGTGCAGGTAAAACAAGCCAAATGTTTGGAGAAAAATAGCACAAACATTACAAATATTAGCTTTACATCAAGGATGCAATTTGTTCTCGTGTTAATGTTCTGCTCTGTTGTTTGAGAATACAGGAGCTGATTTAGATTACATTAAAAAAAAACAAAACAAAACTCTCACAAATCTGATATAACTGTTAGTTTTTCCTAAAGCCCAAGCAGTCATTAGGAGATGCAGAAGTAAAACCTATTTTTTTTTCTTTCTTTAACGTTCTGTTCATATAGCCAATTAATTAATGAGAATAGGGAAAGAATGCAGTACAAATGAGGGCAAAAATATGTATTAATCTCAAATTAATCTCTATTCCTAAATCATTTGGTTAATTTCATTGTGTTCAGTTTCTCATCACATAAGTCAGTTTTGCACACAAATAAATGTGTATATAGCTCGTCATTTCTATACACATTTGCTTCATTTACAAATATAACAAGAGCAATTACTTATACAAATTGAGCATCCAGTTACATGCATATTTATATACTTCTTTTTGTTCAGAAAGGTATGTTTAAATCCCTTTGTAGGAGCTAGTAATCTATGCCAGTCATTTAGAGGGCACAGAAGGAACCTAATCCTCCCGCACTCCATGTAGGCCACCTGTCATACCAAGTGCACAGAGGCCATTTGAAGGACCCAGGGCTGACAGCAGTGCACAACTCGCACAATGCCAGGCCTCTTACTCTGCTGTTGCCTTTATGCAGCGATCAAAGGTATGAAAAGGGGCCTCACACATGTGCCAGCATTTGACTTATGGGGTCCCGTAGCGGCCAAATTAGGAACTCTGCCTCCTACCAGGCAGATACACATCAGGACCTTCCAGACACCTCCATTTCCAAATATCACACTTGTACTGCACTGCCTATTTGGCTGGTTTTAAGAAGCAAGCAACTTTTGTGTGAAATGGGTGTTTGTTAAGGTGTGGACATCCTGTGCCATTCATTTTTTAAGCAGGATTTAGTTGGAGACTTCTGTTTAAAAATAAAGAGCACAGAATAGTCATCTTCTCATGCTCAGTGCTTCTCCTACCATCCTCCTCCTCTGTATACCCAAACCTGGGAACCATCCCCTCTGCTTTTAAACCCATAAAAACAAGCTATTGCATAATTGGAAGGAAAGCTCTCATCTCTTTTAAGTCAGCAGTGTTTCTGAGATACCTCTTAAATGGAAATCAGAAGGACAGCTGCTAATGCATCAGAAAGTTAAAATAACATATCAGAACATTGTTACTGGGAAAAAAAAAAAAAAAAAAAAAAAAGAAAAAAAAAGTTTAATATCAGATTTTCTTGTAGTAGCTATAAAATATTGAAGATCTTTTATAGTACAGTATCCTGGTGCAAACCCTTTCACACCTCTGTTGCCCTGTGGTTTCATTGAAACTTTGCATAGATGAAAAAGTGTTTGCATAAACACTTGAAGAATCACAGCTTAAGTTCTGCAGGGCAGTTGTCTCTTAAATACACACCTTAGCCCTTGCCAAGGTTGCTTTTTTAATCTACAAGAAGATACGTGACAGACGGGGAAAATGCATCGCACTTTTTGCATTTAAGTACAATAGTATTTTTCATAACCATGTAAGAATAAAATGCTACCTTTATAATTAACCAATTATACAAAGCTTCCTGCCTGGCTCAGGCATTTTGATGTGTAAGAAATGAAGGAAATGGGGATCTTGTCATTGAGTACAAGTAGTTTCTATTCCAAAAATATGTTAATGAATTCTCTCATTCAAAAGCACAAGTGATGAGCCTTGAGTATTTAGATGAGAAATTTCAGGCAGTGAAATTTTCCAATGTGCTCTTTCATTAGGTGGTGGACACTTAATAAGGAGCTCCTGTGTTTCTCACAATAGCCCCCTCCAGCTCATCACTCCTTTTCATTTCATTGTTATGTCCGCATTGTGGTTAAAACGCCTCCCTCCAGCATGCAGGGGAGGGGAAAAGGGGCAGAGAGGAGAGCAAACACAAAATAAGAAGAAGTTTGTTATTATATAGTTGGCCCGTAACATCTGTTCTCATCTTTGAAAAATGAATGCTTTGACAGGATAGCAACTCGAAGACTACATTTCTGTTTTGGTAACATCAAGAGTAGAAGTATGCTTAATATTTTCTGATACTAAAAGATGTGCTGCGGCAAATGCCAGAGAGTAAACATCATACAAGTATTTATAAATGTGCATGGTTTTTATTGGCATTCATGGCAAACTTGCATTATAGAGATAAAATTTAAGTGTATCTCTCCTATGGGAAAAAGCTACTATTAGCAGCAGTATTAAACTTGTTGCAGACCTTTCAGCAGCAAAATATTTGAGTATCCAGAACTCAAGGCAAAGCAGCATTACTTTTGACCAGATGCCCCATCACCAGTGGGAGCATGTGCATCATTCATACTATAGTTTCTACATCACATTTGAAAATTGAATAAAGTTTTTTAAAATTTGTCTCCCTGTTAAATAGACACTATGATAGTGTTTTCTTGTTTAATGGTAAAAGCTGTTTCTTCTTTATTTGAATTTGTCATTATGAAAAAGTGACTGTCGATCTGGACCCACCTACCAGTGAATAGTAAAAGAGACAACCTGCACCTGTGGGATTAGGTGTAGCAGCAGGAAGTAAGAGCACTTGCAGTATATAATTAAGAAGGATTTTTTTTTTTCCCAAACAGCATGTTCATCTTGCCAGGTTAACTAGTGATTAACCCTAAAAAAGAATGTGCTGAAGCCTACACCCTTGTTTAAACTCATTCACTTGCCAGTGTATTCAGTTACTTGTGTAACCAGCGACAAAGTAACCCTATTTACAACTCTTCATTTCCTGGTATTTTATTTGATGTCTTTGTGTTTCCAGTTTCTCCATTCATCTCTTTGTTTGGTTCTCTTTCATTTTCAGATGGGCAAAACATCTTGTCTGTGGTTCTGAATAAAACAAACCTACAATAACTTTTTATCTATCATTCAAAAAAAAAAAAAAAACTTTTTTTTTTTTTTTCATGGGGAAGTTTTTAGACAAAATGCATTTCTAAAAACTTATCCAGATAAACATACCAGGCTAAATTTTTCTCCCAAAGATGTGTAAATAACTCTCTCACATTAACTCCTGCAAATGTTCTGCCAGAGATTCAAAGGAGCAAAATCTTATTTTTTGAGTGTATAAGTGTAAGTGTATAAGTGTATAAGTGTATAAGTGTATTGGATTGCTTAAGATCTGTCTGATATTAGTAGTGAAAAGTCTGATATTAGTCTGTCTGATATTAGTAGCTGTGACAGCTACTTAAAGTATATCTCAGTTTGTATTTTAAGGTACACCCAATTGCTTTATTATTATTATTATTTTATGTTAGCCTGTTTCTTTTCTTCTGAAACTTAATAAACCAAAATAGTAGAAGAATGATAGGGTCATGTAATCAGAGATTCACTTCTAATATATAATCCCTATGGGAAAAAAAGAAAAAAAAAAAAAAAAAAAAAAGGTAAAACATTAACTATATAGCACTATTCCTGTTTTGGTGCTTATAGTAGCTTTCTTTTCTTCTTTCACATGTTTAGAGAAAACAAATAAAATCTTTGATTCCTGTATAGAGAGATAATGAAATATTTGATATACTCTTGGTTCATTCAATGTTTACAGTGTTTCATCTGCCATAAGCAAGATGGTTAGCTTGCAGTGATTTCAGTGAGTTTTTAAGACAGAAAGTCATACTGTTAGAATATTGGTACTCTTCCTTATCCAGACATTTCTACTGTAGGCAGACACTGTTTAATAGGAAAATTAATTTTTTTTTTTCCACAGCAATTTCAAAGATAATTATCCTGCACACATTAAAGAAGGATGAAGTGTTTTAAAGAACTGTAATTCTAATTGGTAAATGTCACCAGCTGTTGCAGTTACTCTTACTTGTGTATATTCTTTTAATGATTACACTCCTGTGCCACAAGATACATGAAAATATATTCACTAGGTGTGAAATTCCCATATGTCACAGCTTCAAGACTAGGTAAACATCTCAAAGATAAGGGGAGAGTTGATGCTGATGGGAAATGTTATTTTTCTAGCTTTGGCTGTCTGCAAGACAAACATTTTTTTATTGAACTTAGTAAAAGAAAAAATTGTGTGAATTGGAGAACCAGTAGGTTTTAGCATTCAGTGGAAGATTCATTTTTATATTTAAATATGTATCTCCAAGAATTATAAAAAAGTATTCATTTGTTAGATTATCTCTTTCACCCACCCTCTGAGATTTCAAAATATTTTCCCATTGTCTCTCCAAGTTAAAACTAATCTAATTCCTATAAATTTCCTATGAGGTTTTAGAAAGTACATGACATTTCAGCTCTGGTCATATTCTTTTGTACCATCACAAACAGTATACTGAGGGAATATATGTATCTTTCTGTTTTCACTTGTAATTTAGTTTCATTTAAAAATATTTCTGTCAACTTTTTATGAAGGCGGCACATTTTTATGACTGAAATTCCTTGATTTCCATGAACCTTTTTTTTTTTTTTTTTTTTATCAGAGAACAATTTTATCTGTTGTTGTTTTACATTTTTATTTCTGTGTTTAGGATCAAGGTTTGTATCTCAGATTAAATATAAATGGTACTGCTTTCCTCTTAAGAGTTTCATGTAGGCAGCTGTATGTGTAGTATAAGATTTTTAACTGAACTTTCATTGACTCTGGAATGACCAATGTAAATGTGCAGAACATGTTAAGCTTTTCAGTGTGAATTTTGGAGATGCTAGGATCATTAAACCAGGCCATCATTCCAGATTTAACTATTATTTTTAAGAAATCAAGCTGTCATTCATGCAAATTAGTAAAAGAAAAAGTAAAGCTTATTTTGGATCATACTCATGGTAGATCCAAGTAAAAGAGACAAAGTTCACGATCCAGGAGGTTTCATTCACTGCAGTTTTGAGAGGAGAATGCTTTCATCCTGTTAATTCAGTGGCAGTTTTTGGACAGGTAACAGTTTGGGCATGTTACATGTTTCCTTCTCTTTTGTGCTCATACCTGTTTATGTACATTATATATGTTGCATACATGAGAATAAAGAATGAGAAAAATGAAGTCCACTTCTAAACTAAAAGGCAAGCCTTACTATGAAATATGTGTAAATATGTTAACTATATCACTCTGTTTGTGCATATAGGTCTTTAAAATATGCTGAGTATTTTACTTTTACAGCTTTGTATCTACCTGTTTTGAGACACTAACAGCTTCTGAGAAAAAAAGTGATGACTTATACCTTGGAATTCGGGGACTGAACACAGCTGCCTTTATTCTCCTTTACTAGAGCTCTTTGATAATCTATATAGAATCTGAATCTGAATCCTTTATAAATAGCTTTGTGCTAAAACTTACTGTAAAGTAAGCTATAAAATGTAGCCTTCTTTTGCCTACCATGAACTTAAAAACCAAACAAACAATTGCTATTTGGGAGCAAAAGATACTTTTAAAAGATGCTTCCTGACACAGAAGACTTTCCAAAATGCTTATGCTCAGTTTTGGTTCCTGTTAGAGAAAGGTGAGCTCCTGACCAACTCAGCATATGCTACTAGGAAAAAGGACGTTGCAGGCTATCAGGATAAGGGTTTAGTGTGAAAAAATAATAAATAAATAAATAAATAAATAAAAGTGGATACAGAGGTCCAGAAATCCCAACTAGGTAGGAAAGAGCAGCTGCAGCAACCATTCTAGATGGTCTGACATAGGTGCAGCATTTCTTGACCTCTCCTGTGTTTAAGAGTGTGGTATGAAAATTACGCCTACTCTGCTACTCCTAATGACATGGATTGATGCAAGAAGGGATGTATTTCAGTCCTTGCTCCTTTCCTAGTCATCCTCTGAGCTGACTATGCTAGTGCAACAGTTTCAGAAAAACAGGGCTACTCTCATACCAACATTTTTGTGCCATTGTCACCCATTTGCTTTCAGTGAAGTGCTTGAACTTTGTATCAAAATTAGTCAAACCTAACCTCAAATACAAAATTCAGCTGTACATTGAAACCAAATGGCAACAAATCTGAGGCAATGCAAAAGGAACTCTGTGGTGTTTTTTAACCATTTTCTGAATGTGATAGCAGAATGGACCTTGAGGGTGGGATAGTTATAGCAGCCTCACCAAGGACAAAGGGGAAGATGTCCAAGTTTGCCATTGTTATGACAAGAATCAAGACTTCATTCTTGATTCACATATGGCAAAGCCGGTTTATGACTGAAAGCATTCACAAGTTCTAACATTGAGAACTTTACCAATAGTGAACCCTCCTGGACTTGGTAATTAACTCAGAATTTACAGCAGGTTTAGTAAATGCTGTTTTTACAAATATGAGCATTGTAGTATAATCTCAGTTTTTATTATAACCATGTATAACTTCTTATAGGTCTCAGTTGTGTGGTCTTTCTGTTTCCATTCCCCACTACTCTATGCCCTTGCTTTGTCTCCACAGAAACCCGGCATGGATCTAGCAGATACCTACATTATGTTTGTTCGACAAAACCAGGATATACTTCGAGAAAAGGTCAATGAGGAAATGTATATAGAGAAGTTATTTGATGTAAGTAACTCCCCTGGTATCACTACTACACTAGAGTGTATAAGCTGTATTTTGATGATATTCAACAAGCCATTTGTATGTTCTTCCTTGTTGATTTTTTTCTTTTGCATTTTATTTATTGTCTTCACCTATCAAGCGTGGCCTTTCTTTATTTTCTGCATAGAAATTTTAAGGGCTAGAAGGTATGTTAGAAGTTTGTTATTTGAAATAGTCATTTTTTTCCAGTGTGAGTAGTCCAATTTTATTTTTCAGTTTTGAATTTGTTAATGGAAAGAATTGGATTGGTGTAGTTTGTGGACTCCGTTACAGAGTTAATTTCCCTAAATAAGGAACTTCTACATATCTCTGCTTGTTTGCATACAGAAAGAGGCCAGCTATGCCAGGTGTATCCATGGGTTTTACTGGTACTAACATGGAACAACTTTTGGAATTTTTCTTTATGGTATTTTTAGTTGAAACTATTAAGGTCTTAAAGTTTACTGTTAATTGAATAGTTGAATTCCTATTCAAAATTTTGATCCTGCTTCTTCATAATTCTCTTCCTCATCCTCGAGGCCCACACATTGGCAGCCGACTCTGTGTCTTTGTACTAATTTTCCTCAGCTTCTATACTAACATCTGTAGCCTCCCTCCAGCCATTCCTCTACCTTGATTTGCCCTCTTTTCGTTAGAAACAATCACCTACTTACTCTACCACAATTTTCCTCTTATGAGGTTCTCCTATAAGGCCACTAGCATCACTCCTGGGCATATTTCTCCTTAATCAAGTTCTGACCACTAATTTATGGTGGTCAGAAAGTATGTCTTTTTCTGACTTGCCTGAAGCAGAAACTTTGGGTGAAATTGTATCAAATTTTTGCATAAATTCAAAGCACTACACATGTAAAATCTAGTTAAAAGTTATTTTATTATAAACTTGAATCAATTTACGTGACAATTATATCAGTCACTTATAATTATGCAGGAATTCAAACATGGAAACACGTCATCTCTGACACTGTGCAATGCAATCCATTGCAAAACAAATTCTGGAATATAATACACACTTCAAAATGTATTTATTTGTGTGTCATCTCCTAAGTATTTTAGAAAGCTTTGCTGGCAGTTTCATTTAATTATGCAAGTTACAGCAAATGTTTTCATAACAGCAATTCACAGCCTTTACTGTGACACTACAGTTGTGGCAGTCACAGAAGGTCCCATAACATAGACTCTCAGCCATGGTATGTCATGTCAGTGTTTGTTGTTTGTTAGACTGGGTGGTCAAAATGAGATTTATCTCTCAGATTTTATATTTCCAGACGCTCCCAGGCAGCTTTACAAAAAAAAAAAGTATCATCTGTTTTAATAAGCTAAGTGCTAATATGTGTGAAAAGAATGATTTTATAAAAGCTTTGATGCCCTGCAGGGGTAGAAAAATTATCATCCATCCAGCTGGCACCTTCACAAAGTACTAAAACCATATTAGCAACTTCTGCTTCAGTTTGCTTTTGCACTGAATCTGCAAGCATATGTTTCATTTTCAAGTTTCTATTTTTTGTTTTTCTTTGGGGTTATTTTTGCTTATGTTGTAATTTTCTGAATGTTAATAAAATTATGTGCCTAAGGCCAAGTCTAACTCTCACTGGAGAGACCACATTGACTTTGTTGATGTAATGGAATTGGACCAAGCCTTAGGCTACGTCCACAGCAGTAAACCAAACAGGGCCAGGGCAGAGGCCTGAGAACTAGCAAGTGATCATCTGTATCATTATAGTTCCTATCTACCAAAATTGTGACATGATTTTGGGTTAGGCTAACCATCACTAACCCAAGAGCCTTGGTACTATTGGAGTTAACATGGGACGAGGACCTCTTCCAAGTTTTACTCCAGCAATGAAGCTTTTTAACACAAGGAAACATTTCTGTATTGGTTGCAAGCCATGACATACCATTTGCCTTAGAGACACAAAGCCATTCCTGTCCTCTTCTATTCAGAAGTATGCATCATATGTTGTCATGACCAGTGGTTATTGCTGCAAGGAGAGAAAAAAGATGTACATGGTTCTTGAAGCATAATGAGTATTATGTGTATCACATATCTATCTGTACCTTTAGTTTTCTTCAGATATGGCAGTATCACATTTCTACATAAGATCACACTAGGACATAATCAATGAGACAGAATCAGACAAATGCACTAATATATAGGTAAGTTCATAGCATATGAAAATTAAAACAAAGGCATCTCACTGTGTAAACTCACCTTTCCCAAAATTAATTCAGATTTATAATTGTGTAACTGAGCAAGAATTTGCACATGATTTTGGAAGGTTTTGTGTTTGTTTTACCTCCTTAATTAGTGACATAACAAAACCTAGATAGTGTTTATAAATTCAATTTTATCAAGTTATATTTCAATAGAAAGCATAAAATATATTGAAGTTCCTATGTAAATATACTTCAAGCCATTTGACTGGCTGCAGTTGTATATCACTATTGGTTTCCCCATAAAATGTACAGTATCTCTATCAGATAAGAAATCATCAGGCAAGCAAAGCAGGAAAAATGCATGTCTGTGTTTCAACCACTGAAAAATCTGGAAAACCCTTGGTTTTCCAGAATAACCAAAACATTCAAAAAAAAAAAAAAAAAAGAAACAAAAAAGACTATTCTGAATACCAGACATGATCGCTACTAATATAGATGAGATCAGACCTTGGATAGGATTTTAATCCAAAAATGTATGCCTACCAATTATTCATTCATGAATTTCATTGGCTTGATTTAGGGCTGCTGTGTGCTAACAGCTATTACAGCAACCAAGAACATGGGATGTCTACCATATGAAGTAATGGCAAAAATACAGGCACTGTTTTGTGGTGGTGCTTGAGAAGCCTGGAAAAGTATTGCCATGCTATACAAAATATGAACATTTGGAATGGAATTTAAACTTGTGCTATAAATTTTTAAATATGAGAGAGATGCTCAAATCTCCAGGGAACTTTGAAAGAAGACTAGGCTGCAGTTTTTCTCTGCACCATTTTCAACCATTCAAATCCTATTCTTCAGGGCCTTTGTTGATCATGCCGCAGAACCCATGAGGTTACTTTTTTCTTCTCTTTCCTCTGAATTACTTGCTTCTGGTTGCATTTCATTCTTCACTTCCTCAGGAATGGGTGTAGACAGCATTCAGGACAATGTGGTTTGGTGCACCAGAGGTCAGTGTGCCATCCTCTTGTTCTCCAACTTCATCACCAGCTTTGTAGTCACAAAGAATTCTTTGCTTGGTCAGATTGTCAAAGGTTGTTAGGGCTTTCTGTTTTCCTGTTGTGAGACATGGCCCTCTTCCTAGGATCAGCTGGGAATTTTACCTACCAAATTCCTTCCCAACACAGAAAATTATGCTCTCGTCTCATCTGTAGCAGTTTACAGTTGGTGGGTAGGAGAGGGAGGGAGAAGGGAGATGTTGATTGTTTGTTTTTTACACTGCAGATTTTAAAGAGCACTAGCAAAGTTTTGTAATGTGTTGTATGTGTGGATGATCTGCAGCACCTCTGGCTTAAATGTCTGTTCCATGTTTGTGATTCCTGAAGGGTTAATTCAGCGATCCATATGATTCCTTCCAATCCCATATGCCACTGGAGCAATCTAAAACAATGAAGTTACAATGGGACAAGTTTATGTCTCTAAGAAACTCAAATAAAGCAAATATTTTCTACCATTAATGCTGCAGAAACTCAGGCAGAATCAGTGTACAGCAACCAAACCATAAAGACAGGCACTCTGTGTTTGTTTAATGCTTTAGATTTGTAATTATGGTTAAAAGCATCATCCACTGATATATTTTCTTTTGAAGTCTAATAATTTAAACCAAGATGCGATTTTTTAAAATAATATTTAATAAAATGTTTTAGAAATAAATTTACACTTCTCAAAAACTAGTTTATAAATCTTTTCAGAAAAGGCCATATTAGTAGTATTTGGTGAATGGGAAAATGAAAAACCTAGGATAAATATAAAATACTACTAATTTAAAGAAGCCCCCTCTTATTTATAAAGGTAATCTGCATGATGGATGATGTAAGAACATTTGTGCTCTGTATCTGGTCACAGAATTATCGGATGTAAAAAATATCCAACATTAAATTTCCCATGGAGCTTGGTTCAACACTATCAAAATCAATGGAGTTTTACTGTTAACTGCAATAAAAGCAGCACTATGTCCATAAACATGTCAGGTTATCATCACTGCCTAGACTTAAATTCATGTTGCTACCTGAATTTTTAAAATGAGACTAATAAGTCTCCCTATTCCTGAGCATTTTAAATGACAAAATGACATCAAACTTACAAATTAAAAACTGTTTTCTTTACAATAAAATTGGATTTGGCTATCAAGCCTCACTTAAAAAAAAAATATGCATAAAACACTGTATAAATCACTGATGTAATACTTCCTGTAGTAATGTAAACTTCCTAAGTGCTACTTGGGTAGATTCTCAATTTCTTGTACTTGTTAATTGCACCTGAAGAATGGATATTATTGTCCTTTCAAACATTTTCCCTTTAAAATAGTCTTGGTTTATTTGCCATTAAGAGCATTATCTTATAGGTTATGTTTGTGTTGGGTCTGTCATGAAAAACTTATCGTGTAAACAGATGTATGATTCTAATTTTAAGACTACATATGTAATGAACTTTTATGCAATAGTTGCTTGCTACATTAAGAAACAAAGAATGATTTAAGGGAACCATTTTAACCCATCAATGTTTAATCACTGATGCAACTTAAGAATTTTCCACTTTATTTAGGCTTTAATTTCTGGGAAAACTCTGCATAAGCCTACCATAAATACACAAAGTAGTCAGTGCTCACCCCAAAAAGGTTGGCATTGGCAAGCAGGTCACCTAGTTAGCTTGTAAATTATGGCACCTGTTAGCAGATGTCAACTTTGTCCCTGTTGCCTCATCTCTTACAGGTGTTAAACTGGTGTGGTGTGATTGACCAGTCCTGTTGGCTTCACAGGGACTGCTCATGTATGTGACTGTCCTCGGGACTGTGACATCTTTATGAATAGTATAAATGCTTAAGCGCTTCAGATGTCCATAGCTGCTTTTGTCTTCTACATTTCAAAAGTCCAGATGTGATGTGATATTTTCTTTCTGTAAAAAAAAAAAAAAAAAAAAAAAAAAAAAAAAAAGGCTTGTAAGCTTATATTTTGTTGGGAATGTGATTCAGATGCTAGTATTGTGTCTGTGTCACAACCATTATTTTCCTTTTCCAGGAGCAGAAAGGGATGGATGATTTAAATTCAACAATGTACTTGAGGTTATTTGAGGTAGTAATTATTCTCCAAAGATTACTATTACTTTATTCTGTGCCTAAATGGAGATATGAAGTACTCATCACAGAATCATAGAATGGTTTGGGTTGCAGGGGACCTTAAAGATCATCTAAACCCAACCTCCCTGCTGTGGGCACACCTCCCAGTTGACCAGGTTGCCCAAAGCCCCATCCGACCTGGCCTTGAGCACCTCCAGGGATAGAGCATCCACAGCTTCTCCAGACAACCTGTTCCAAGGTCTCACCACCCTCTGAGTAAAACATTTCTTCTTTATATCTAATCTAAATCTACCCTCCTTTAGTTTAATGCCATTCCCCCTTGTCCTATCACTATACTTCCTAATAAAGAGTCCCTCTCCAGCTTTCCTGTAGGCTCCCTTTAGGTACTGGAAGGCCTCAATAAGGTCTCCCCAGAGCTTTCTCTTCTCCGGGCTGAACAACCCCAACTCTCTCAGCTTGTCTTCGTAGGACAGGTGGTCCAGCCCTTTGATCATCCTCATGGCCCTCCTCTAGACTCTCTCAAATAGGTCCATGTCCTTCTTATATTGGTGACCTCATAGCAGTACTCTAGGTGGTGTAACCTGAAAGCAGAGTAGAGGGGGATAATCACCTCCCTTGCCCTGCTGACCATGCTGCTTTTGATGCTGCTGGGAATATAGTCGGCTTTCTGGGCTGCAAGTGCACATTGTTGCCTCATCAACCAATACCCCCAGGTCCTTCTCCTTGGGGCTGTTCTCAATCCATTTTCTACCCAGCCTGTATTTGTGCTTGGGATCGGCCAGGCCCAGATGCAGGACCTTGCGCTTGGCCTTGTTGAACCTCATGAGGTTCACACAGGCCCAACTCTCAGGCCTGTCCAGGTCCCTCTGGATGGCAGCCCTTCCCTCCAGTGTGTCAACCACACCACACAGCTTGGTGCCATCAGCAGACTTGCTGAGAGTGCATTTAATCCCATTGTCCATGTCACAGACAAAGATGTTAAACAGCACCAGTCCCAGTATTGACCCTGAGGAACACCACTTGTCACTGGTCTCCACCTGGACATTGAGCCGTTGACCACAACTCTTTGAGTGCGACCACCCAGCCAATTCCTTGTACACCAAATGATCCATCCATCAAATCCATGTCTCTCCAATTTAGAGACAAGGATGTCATGTGGGACAGTGTCAAATGTTTTGCACAAGTCCAGGTAGATTATGTCAGTTGTTCTTCCCCTATCCAGCAATGCTGTACCCCATTGTAAAAGGCCACCAGATGTATCAGGCACAATTTGACCTTAGTGAAGCCATGTTGGCTGTCACCTCTCTGTTTCGGTGTTCCTTAGTATAGTTTCCAGGAGGGTCTTCTCCATGATCTTGCCAGGCACAGATTCATTTCTCTTTGCCATAATATCTGCTAGTACATTTTTAGCAAATGCTGCATTCAATTGCATCATTTATTTCATTTTTTCTGACATATTAGAAAAAAATATATTAAAAATGTACAAATGCTTCTCCCAGGCAAGTGAATTAATCTTAGGCTGGTGTTGCATGGCTAAGAAGAACATATATTTTACGTGTTGAGTTTTCCATAGTATCAACTCTTTGTGCTGCTCAGGTCTACCTCAAAAGCAACATTACTGCAGTATTCAGTACTCAACAATGTTTTATTAGAAAAACTTCAGTTGTGATTTTTCCCATTCTCACATTGGTTCCTGTCACATTAATTTTAATGAGTAATTTTACCCTATATTGTTATATAATTATTTGCAAGTGGGTGATTTGACAAACTGTCTACTTTTTGATCTAGGTTATATGCCAAGGCATCTTCAGCAAGTTAAGACTAGGTAGAACTGGTTAAAGGCCACATTTGAGTCAAAAGCTGTGTTTGTATTAAACTGAGAAACATGAGAAGACCGTGCCTAATTATTTAAGAGACTCAACAAAAATGGATTGTAGCTTGTTGATCTTCTTATTTCTTTGATAAGTCAGAATAATCTTCAAGAAATATGTGGGCTTCTTTCTCAGATTCTTGAAATTTGATCACAGTGCAAAATTGTCCTTTGGCGCAAACCCAGAAATACACATCTTTGCATGATGCACCTGGACATATGTGGCAGGTCTGGTAGAATCAGCTAATTAACAACACAGGCTTAAACAGGCACCTCATCTGGCAGTGTAGTTAGTTGCCTGATGGTGCTCAGCAGGATTTGGTAGTGCTTTTTATTTTTCTATCCTAATGGTCTGCTGCCCACCTAATTTTGCCTTATTGTCAGCCACTACTTACCGCAGCTTGAGGCCCTCCCAGGAGGCTAAATTATTATCAAAGGATTAGGGAGATGTAGCCTTACAGCTCTGACATTTCTGATTACTTGTCTATGCCAGAACACTAATTAGCTGTGACTAATTAAGAAAAATGTTCCTGCCATAGAAAACCATTTAAAAGAACTGAGAAATAGAAAAGCAATTGAAAAGCTGAGCAGTGCTCAGATTTTCCGATGCTCTTTAGATTTTCACCAAAGTCTTAACTCACCTTTAATTATGTCTAATATTTTATAGGGAAAATAGAAAGCTCTTGATATGAGAACCACTCTGCAGCTTTCTCTAGATTTAGAGACTTTCTTGTCATTTTAAAACAGTTTGTTGTGTCATTTTTGGTAAAAGAATTTTAGAGGAAACTGTAGGCAGCGTCACCAAATGTGGACTGAAAAAATTAATTATATTAACATGCTCAAATATCTGAAACTCTTCTGCAAGATGCAAGCAACATCTTACAAATTTGCTAATCAAAGTCTGTTCAAAGTTCACTAAATTATTTCTCATGTTTTTAAGTAGATTCAGCATTTTTTTTTTTGAGATAGGAATCTGTAAAAGAAAAACAGTTCATTTGAAAGCTGAAAAAATGTAACTCCCTTCTGATTTCATATCGTAAAAAAAGTTTTCTTTTATTTATTTTTTCTTGAATACGCTGAGAAAAGGAGTGCCTGCTCTTAGAGGGTGCTGATTATGCTGCTATCAATCCAGCAAAGCTCAGTACTGTTGAAATCAATAGGACCACAACACACTTAAAGCAAAGCATGTGCTTCAGAGTTTACTGCTTCAGGATCAGAATATTCAGCACTTTGTAAGCTGTTTTACAGTGTAGCTGAGAGTGTTTTCTCTAGAGGAAACCATAATGCAATGGCTGGTTTTGATATGTTTTTGATATGATACATTTCTCCAATTCTTCAGTTTTGATTACATTTTTAATTTCTGAATTTCAATCTTATTATGTATCAAACAGCCCCAAAAGATATAAAAATGGTTTTCTCTAGGACATTATTTATCCCATAGCCCACTCTTAATTTGGTATTCATGGAATAGATGTCTGCTACCTTTTTCACACTAATTTAATCATATTATTTAAATCTTCCCAGCAGGGGAGTAAGATTCTATGAAATAGATATCCTGATATCTTGCTAAAAGAGCTATTGCTTTTTGGGTATAAAAAGGAACTAAAGAACTATTTTTAGGGCACTAAGTCTCATATTCTGATATTCAGAGTGTCTTATGCAGTCGCAAGCGCTGATTTTCCAGAAATGTATGAGAAGTTCACTTTTTTTGGAAAAAGAACAACATATGAATTGCTATAAAAAGGCAATTTAAAATGTGGATCTTGAGTCAAAGCAGGAAGACAAATAGGAAAAAAAATAAAAAAAAAAAAATCCCAAACTCAAGATTTTACAGCCATTTTTTTTTTTTTTTTTTTTTTCATCCCAAGGGAATTGTATCATAAAGGGAGGTGAAACTGTCAGGTTTTTCACTTGTTTGTTTGGGGAGGGGCTGTAACATTGGGAACTTCCAGTACAGTTTACCCATAGACATTTCTGGTCTATACCACTCAGTCATTTATTTAATGTATTTAAATGCATCTATCCATCACTCACAGTATCCATTCACCAAAAACAATAACAAACTCTACCAAATAAAAGAGAACTCCTTCCAATATCCAGGCACAATTTAGTCCTTTAACCTTTTTATCCTGCTAGGCACAAAGTAGCAGCATCTCATTCCAGGCGCTGCATTTTTTTTTCTTATCTCTGTGGCTTGAAATGTGTCTAGCAACTTAATGGAATCAATTGAGCATGGCCAACTATAAAAATATAAAATAGCACTGAAACTTTAGATAAATCTGTCAGTAAGTGTTAACTGTGGCTGTAGCTTTCACATTCTACGCAGTCAAGAGAAATCAATAAGGATTGTACCATTTATATTGTCTTATCTAATGTTTGTTCACCATGAAGTGCCAGGCACAAGCACCATCTAGGGAATATTGATTTCTTGATGTACTGTAATTCACACACATCTAAACAGCAGGAGAACCTTGTGGTTTCTGAAACCCTACTTGTGGCTTTGATATTTTTACTTGTATTTCATTTGGGTCAAGCTTAGTTTAAAAAGCAAAATCAAATAGACATACAACCATATTGTTGACCACAGCACAAGAAAAACAGTGTCAGAAAGTATAAGAATAATGTAGTTTTATTATAAAGGGTTTGAAGTAACAGAAAGAGGTTGCTATGTTGTAAGTCAAAATAGTACCAGGTGAGGCTTCTGCAGAGTGCTCTGAAACCAGCGACAAAGTTAATGAGTCACCAGTGGAAGGAACTTCTTAACCTGCTTGATCAAGGGGAACTGAATCTTTAGCACTGATGTAAGTGTGCAAAAAGTTTTGATATAAATGATTTTCTTTAAATGATTTTCAAGTGTTTTATCTTATGTTTCCTTGATTTGCACAGCACTGGCTGTCCTTTGTACTACACTGTACTAAAAGTGTTCACAATGTGCAAAACAAATATCACAAATAATGAATATAAAAATGAGCTCAAAAAATAAAATAAAATATATATGTGTGTATATATATATATATATATCAACCCAACTGTAAAATCTGCATAGCTGAAAGAGTGCACAAGTGCAGTAGGGTCAGAGATGGAAAGGAGCACCTGTTCAATCGAAGGATGCTTTCTCCAAAGAGACGAGGGAAGGAGAGAAGACAGAGGGAGGCAGGAGGCTGGACCTCTGCTCCGCATTACCGCTGCTTGGTGTGGTGCCTGATCGATATGGCATAGGAAAGGAGTGGCTACACCACTGTGCAACTCCCTATCAGCCTCACAGCTGCATCCAGCCCTGTCATGTCCCGCTACAATACCATGCAGAGTAAACGGATGATGAGTCAAGATTGCTGAGGTGGAAAGGAATAAGCTGTGTGTAAATATTCACATAGAGGAAACCCTGATATTTTAAATACTTTAATTAAAATATGTGTTTTACCTGATTCCACATGGAGCAGGGAGTCTAAACAGGAGACTCCAGGACAAGAGCTGCTGATGTGAGGGGGGTACCTAAAAGCTGCACCACAGTTTGGCCCAGCTTTGTTCCACCTGGCTTTTGGTACCTGGTACAGAGACCTTCCTCGAGGGACTCCCCAGGGAATACAGGATGGCTGGGTATAAAAGCAGGTGTAGGTGTCTCTGTTACGTGCCTTACAGGCAGAGGGAACTTGGACCTTCAACATTACTAACTCTACACATTTAGGAAAACTGTGTAGCATTTCTGCAGCTATGAGCATTCATACGGTTTGTAAAACTAGATTCCATATAGCAAGAAGCTGGTGTTATAACGATGAAAAACTTGGTAATTTCACATTATGTTCATTTGTTTATTTTGAAGATCCAAGCTGGCTTTCATTTCAAGGTCACTCAAGTGATGTTCCCCATTCTGTGCCTTGGAGGATGTTTGCAGATACACCCAAATTGCAACACAACACAGTACAGCAAGACTGACAGTGTTTGCTCCAGAGAGTTTTAGCACCAGAATAACCTGTGGAAGTACTGTTCACAGATAGACTGCGTATCCAGAGTGGAGTAGGGGAACTGTTTGTGCTGTTAGTCTCTCACAGTCACGAGCATATTATGTTAGTACCTAGTGTTTAAGATCAGAACAGTGACATTACATATGTCCAGGTAGGGAAGGAAGAGTTCTGCATGTCTAATTTTGCAAACTTCCACTTTCTCTGTGCATCTACCATATGTGAAGAATCCAGTAAAAATAAATAAATAAATAAATAAAAATAATTTTAAAGTAGAATAAATATTGTAAATTACTGTATTGTTGTTTAGCAATCTAGTATGCAATGTAGGCAGAGATGAGGACTGTGTATTTTCTACTAAATATGTATGTTTATTTGTGAATTGGCAGCAGTTCCATAGCAACTAGTCAGTTTCTAATTATAAGCCTGTTTTAAAATGTGAAAAAAAATGACTTTGTTCTTGAAAGATGAGCTTTCATACCTAAGAAGTTCTTTGCTGTTTCAGAAAAAAAATACCCCGTTTTTCCTGTAAGTTTCAAAGATGCTTAATATGTTTTTAAATGTGACCTATTCTCTCTTTTCTTATCATTACTGCTTTCTGAAAAACAGCCTGCCTAATATGTTTCTGTCTGCCACCAAAATATCTGATACAGCAGCTGTTCACTTGTTTATTGTGGTGAGTCCCACTGAACAGGGTCTGTCTGTCAGGGTTTGAGTTCTTCTTTCTGCTGAGCTCTTTCCCCTTTTCTCCTGATTGCTTGGGGTATGACAGTGAGACTCCTTCATTCAAATATGCAGAGAAGAGACTGACTTGAGCCTAAAGTGTTTGGTTCATCAATTAGTCATCCTTAAGAAAAACAAAATGTTTTTGAGGTCCCTGAGAGGTTCATTTGGGTAATGACACAAAAAAGGCAGAAGAAAACCAAAGGAAGAGTCCCACTGGAAGAAAACCTTTCTTCCTTGGCCAAGCATGTGTACAAAAGGCAAATTAATGTCTGCTACAATCACACAGGGGAAGGGAAGGGAAGGGAAGGGAAGGGAAGGGAAGGGAAGGGAAGGGAAGGGAAGGGAAGGGTTTGTACATAGACAGAGCTCATAATTTGAAATACCAAACTAAACAAATCCTGGTCCTGATCCCTTTGTCACAGGAAGTAGAAGCATTGAAGCAGACCACAGTATGCATTTTTGTTTGTTTGTTTTCACTTCTTTCTTATTGCATGTAGCTGAAATTTAGGCTGTGAACATTTTTGCACATACCCAAGCCAAAATTCAAAACTTGGCTTAGCATTTCAGGCCTATAGGAGGAAGCAAAACATGGAAGCTGGGTGAAAAATTGAGACATTTCCAGGAAAATGGCTTGATAAGTGGTGCGGAGCATTAGAGGAATAAAAATGTGGTGAGGTGGAAGAGCTTTATGTCAGAGTCTTGGTGCAAAGTAGGAGCCCATGAAGGAACAGTGAGTTTGAGAGTATTTCAGCAGAAATGAGTGACACAGCAATAGGGGAACTTTTAGACAGGTCTTTGAATGAAAACATGGGAAGAAATTGAAGTGAAATGGGGACTGTAGGTAAATAGAGTTTATTTGTATTACACTTAATATTGATTTAACTGTTTACCTTTTCCAGATCAAGGGCTTGAAACATCTGATTTTTGGTATAGTGGAAAAGCTTAATTTGTTTGTAGTGTTTGCTAACCCCATGATTCCAACAAGGCTAACTCCAGGAATTTTCTGCTTGTGCTTACCCTCATTTTTATTCCTTTAATTTTTTTAAATGAAAACTCCTAGGGGAATAAAATGCAAAAATAGTAGAAGTAGTGACATGGTGGCTCTCAAACATATTTTTTTTTTTTCTCCTTGAACTTTGCAAGTATTTAAGAAAATGCAAAGGTAAGCCCTGAAACCTTCCAGGTCTAATGTCTGCAAATTAAAGGGTAGACATATATATATATATATATACTGTTACCGGATAAAAGAGTATGATAAAGCACCATTTCAGTTTTCATATTGTATTGATTATATTTTTATATTCTGTAAATAATAAATAAACTATTTTAGTGTGTCCTGATACAGTAAATGTACAGGAAGCGTAGGTGAGTAAGTTGAGTTTGAGTAGTGTCCATAAGTTGGAGATACAATTCTGTCTGCATGTTGTAATGTCAGCTGTTCCTTCCCATATTCATCGTGCTATGACATTTAGGCCACATCAGTTTTCTGTTATAGCAGCCTTTGAAACAGAAGGTTGATTTTTTTTTTTTCATTTTTCAGAGAAATAGTGTAAACTTCTTTGATGTTCTAAACAGAAAGATTACTATCTCCCGCTCACTCTGCCGCCTCCCCCCCACCTCCCCCCCTCACTCCCCCCCAGAAGAGCCAGATGCATTAGAGTCGCTGTAAGAAGATCCAGGCTACAAGTGTAGTTGAAAATTTTACAAGTGTAGTTGAAAATTGTACTGTATCTAGAGGTGTTGTAGTTTCTATTTCTACAGTCAGAGGTCAGCTAAAAGACCATTTCTGCCAACTCAATCTTACTTTCACTAGTATAGAATCATATCTCAGTAATATGAAATTCTCTGTTGATTCAGAGTAATGATGTTGAGGCATTGGAAAGAGAAAACACTTTTTCATGGGTTTCCTACATAGGCAGAATTCTGAACTTTGGGTAGAATATTCTTTCAAGGATGGCACCATAAACTCAGATGCTCAGCATCAAACCTAGACACTATGAGCATATGTATGATGAGAAGCCACATTCTTACAGGGCTGGATCATCTGTTGCAGAGGGGCAGTGGCTGTTCCTATGAAGTTGTGTGGAGCTGGTAGCAGGGTGGAAAAGCTCTAGCTTGAGAACTTTCTCTTCTCCGAGGGTTCCCCAGCTTCTTTTCCTTCATTTTCCTGGTCACTGAAACAGTTATCTACATTGGAAATGCAGCTGGAAGTGCCTCACAGG
Organism: Oxyura jamaicensis; assembly: GCF_011077185.1. Lineage (NCBI taxonomy): Eukaryota > Metazoa > Chordata > Aves > Anseriformes > Anatidae > Oxyura > Oxyura jamaicensis. The sequence continues at coordinate 23,627,598 of NC_048893.1, forward strand.
CTGGGCCACATTTACAACCAGTACACTCTAGCAAAGATAAATCACTTGGGAGATAATTTGCTCCTCTCAGGGCAGTAAAGATACAGCAGGGAGCATTGAGAGGGCACTGCAGTAACAAGTCAACAAGTTATGGTCTCCCTCCAGCAGAAAAAATGTGGTTATTTTAATCAGTTCAGAAATCACCAGTGTCAGGAATCAGAATTGGTGGGGCAAGAGGAGGGTACAAACAAAATTTTTAGATGCACATAAATGTCTATGTCTACCTGTAGTTCCTCAGCCTTCAGTGGTTTCTCAGGAATTCTTAGTCATATGGCTACCTAAACCTGAGGGAAAAGCACAAGCATCTGATACAAAATACTTCATTGTTGTTCTTAGCTTACAACTAAATATTTTTAATTTCTGGAAAATATATATATATATATTGAATGTTAAATACTGTTGACTTGATTTCTTATTTCGATACTCCTGTGTATATTTAAAAGATGCAGTCATTTTGCAGACCACCTTCTGATGTGTCATGGTGGCCTTTTGACGTGTCATGCTTGAGAATTACTTCCCCAATTTTTTGTTTGTTAGTTTAAGAGTTACCAAGCCTTTCCAACATGCAGGAGAGCTTGTGAGCTCTTCGCTGCTCAGGTGAAAATTCTTATTTAGGTGGGTGATGTCTATACCTAATCTTAAAAATACCACTGTAACTTCTAAACCTCAGAGTGTTTTCAAAGGCACTATAAATAACACTGGTTTCCCTCATTAGCATCAGCATTTAACAAAGGACATCAGTGTGATTGTTCATATTTTACAAAGAGGGAAATAACTTTTGCAATTGAAGTTGGGAATTTGCTTCTAACTTTTGCTACTTGTGTTTTCAGGGAGTAATTTATTCTTAAATCATTTAACAAATGTTAAATGTTTTTAAAGTTGCTCAACATGCTATTAATGCTATCAAAAACTTGAAAAAATGCTATAGCACTGGCTATAGCAGCTTTAGCACGTAGTATATAGCATGCTTAAGATATTTCTTACGCACTGTGGCTTATACTGCCTTTGATGTGCAATCTCTTCAGTGAGAAGAATACTTTGTTATTGTTCCTAGTAGGAAAAGTAGAGCTGGAGGAAGTAAAAACATCCCACAGTCGTCTGAGCAACTCAGTTCCTAATCAAGAGTGAGATAAAGGCTTCAGGAAGAAGATGAAATGTGGTTCCTAGAAAAGCTGTTCCCCCTGCCATATCCAGCAGAAAAAGCATTTCGACAGTGCCCATTTGTCAAGAGCAGGCAAGATACAGAAACTCTATGGGGTCCTGTGTATCAGATGCTAGGAATACCAGGCCTGGGAGGACTGAGGCATTGTGTGTTAGCATGTATTGAGCCTCCTTCCAGGTGGCAAACAGCTGCACCTTTTTATAAAACTTAAAAAAAAATAAATGTGAAGTGCTTGCTTTCGGCCAAGAAGTGTTATATTTAATTGAACTGTTCTGCAAATGTGATAGCTCAGGAACCCAGAAAGACGGTGCATATTTAATATATTTGTTTTGTGTTTCCACCAGTCAACAGAATAAAGACATTCCTTAACTACTTCTCTTTAACTCGTCTGAAGAAAGCACGGTATGTTGCTAAATCGCCTTTCACTGGCCCTGCCGAGAAACAACTTTAATCCTTGTTAGAAAATTGCAGAGTCTGGGTCCGACAAAGAGCTCCTGCCCGGCGCATTGTGAGCGCGGGGAGTGGGGCGAGGGGAGCCCTTTACAGCTGCATGCCTCCAGCCCGCCTCAGCTGGACTATTTAGGCAAGGAGGTTTGTCAATCCCTCCCTACAATGGGGAGAGGTTTTCAGTGCCTGTAGCTGCGCCGAGCCCCGTTGGGGATCAATGCTGGCCATTCAAGCTGCACCCTCTTTCATTGCTTTGGTTTGTTAATTTAAGACTAAAGGTCCGCTGAGGGGGTTTAGGGTGTTTAAGAAAGCTGATGAACTGTTTAAGAAATCTGATGAACTGAGAACGTTTATAGCCCTGGTGTGGCAACTACTGGCACTGAGGGAGCTGTGTCCTTGTTGACCCTCTTGTTATTAAAAATGCACAAGTGCTGCGCTTCTCAATATTTCAACACTCTTTCATTGTCAATACCACCTTCTGAGCCCTTCAGCTTGTTGCTTGCTCTAAAGATCTTCTTAGATTGGGTTTGAAAACTTCACCTTAAACACTAGATTAGACTGATGTTCTGTTTTCCGTGCTCCTGTTGATTTGTTGAACCTTCCCAGGGCTGGAAAGCAAGTAGCAGCTTGATGGGGAGACGGGCTGCTAATATGATTTACCAGTCTACAGTCATGCACAATAAGTGTGAATAAATACAGGGGTCTCACAGAGTCAACCCTAGCCTTTCCTTTTCTCTTATTTTTTACTTTAAAAGAGGTATCTCAGGAAAATGAAGTGAGTAATGCATGCCCTTACAGGAGCTGGATGAGCTATGAATAAGAAAAGGGGGGGAACAGGGAGGCAAACATATTTTTGTTGAAGTGGTTGGCTGCTGTTATGTGATGAGGTGCAGAAAAATATATAATAAACACTTACTGCTTTATTCTTGCACAGATGACACCAAAGAATATAGCCCTAATGCTGTATCATTGGCATCTACAAGAGTTGACCTGTCCTTCCAGTGCTATTACTAGTAGTGGAAGAGTGATTTTTTTTCTTAAAATCTATTAGAAGAATTTTTTTTTCAAATTGTTATTACTTAAAAACTGTGTGACAAGGGCCATTATCAAATCACCGAAGCTTGTGAGTTTTCAGTAGGTTTCCATAAGTCACAGTGGATGCATCACAGCATCTCTAACATGCTCGCAATTGCCAAAATGTGTGGCCTTGGATTCCACCTCTAAGAGGCATTTCCAGCACTGTGCATTTTAGCAGATGCCAGAAGTAACAGGGAAATATTTACTTCTCATGGCATGAAGTACAGCAGATGTATGCTTATACAGATTCAGTCTATTCTAAATGCAAAAGACTCAGAGGTGTATGGCCAATAGTGAGCAGGAATTCTAGTACCTCTAGGAGGACACTAAAAATGTACTAGATGGGATTTTTATTAAAGATACTATGACGAGTCTTCAAAATAAGAATACATCTTTTTCTAATAACAGTTGCATTTTTTTCTGAACAATGCATGTTGTCAGAGGAGCAAGTACCATAGTACCATAGGATCATTTCACAGTCATTGAATTAAAAAAAAAAAAAAAAAAAAAAAAAATTACTCAAAGTTTAACATTAAAACTGGTCAGGAAAACATGTTATGCTGTTTTAATTCACAAATTTAAGAATCAAAATTAATTCCTTCCAATTTCTTAGCTTTCTTTTCAGTGCAGGTAAACATCACAGATATATAGAGTCTAAGTTTGAACTGCGTCCATCTTAATTAAATTGTCTGGCTGGGTTTTAAAACACACGTTTTGCCAGAAGATGGGGCCTTGGTCTATTCTCAGTGATCCTACAGCATTCAGTGCTGGTGCAGGGGGCAACTGATGACAGAATTTTCAATACTGCCCGGAGTTTCTTCATGTGAGCAAGTTTGAGCCCCTTTTACTTTCTGCCAGTCATTTGATGCAAAACAAATACATTGTAGATGTTGCTGGATTTTTATTTTATTTTTAACGAGAGAATATCAGTGTTGAAAAAAATGCACTACTAATATCATGCTCTCTACCTTGATTATGCTAAAGATTAACAACTGTAGAGTCTAAGTTGTAATATAATAGATGGGCTCATCTTACCACAAATAACAAAAGATATTCTGATAGAATGCTTGGTATATGAATTTTCCTGCTTATTAGATCAATAGAGTTCACGGAGTGAATCAGCTCAAGTGTATTTTATCTTCTAGGCATCTGTATACATACAACACCTGTCATTTAAGAGCTGCCACTTAGTAACAACTCTGACACATTAAAAATATTTTGCAGCTACATATGAAGGAAAACAAAAGCAGCATGCATGTAATCCACAAAATAATATAAATAGCATGAGAATGCCAGTCATCGGTTAAAAAACAATATTTTATAGATACCTAATCAGTCCCACATTTTATTGAATAAATCAAATTACTTTTATGAAATGTGTAGCCATCTGCATTTTGTATGTTGTTTGTTCACTGCTATAAAATAGTAAAGAAGAATATAATAGGAGAAACTCTAATAAAATGTAAAATTACTTTCCAGTGGTTTACAATTAAAATATATTTTGACACATTAAACATAAATGGAAGTCAATATTACATGAAAATATTCTTTCTTATTTCAACCTTTTCTTGAAACTGATACTTACAGTGAAATGAGACATAGATTCCTGTAAAGAAAAAGTATTCATACATATTTTATTGTGGGTATTTAAAGCTTTTTCCAGAGAGCTTACATGTTGATTAAAGAATTCTATTTTTGTCCTTTGTTCCATCCAGCAACTAGTAATTTGTCCTCATCATTTCATATGTATCTTTTTTATTATTATTAATGTAGAAATGAGACGTAAGATCCTTCTTCTGAATTACTTTGCGAAGTATACCATGTATAAAGTGCTGCTTTTTAAAATATGCACTTTTCCTCTTTTTGCATACCAATGTATTTTGTAAAAACATGGGAAATTACATTAGGAAAGAATGTAAGCCTCTTCCCTGTGGGGAAAGGAACCAGAAACAGAGCTACGACACAAAGTCTTTTAATCTCACTGTTAAAATGACAAAAATCCCTTCCTTTTTACAGTTTGACATCTTGTTGGTATTTTACAGGAGGAGGAGGCAAGCGGCTGCAACTATATTTAGTAAAATCTCTTATAATCCAGTTAATGGGAAAGAACTATTATAGTAGCTGTTTGGATCTGAGCTTTTTTTTTTTTTTACGGTAGTGTAGACACCAACAGCAGAGAGCTTATTCTTGCTACATCCATTTATGAAGCTTTGAGTAAAAACATATCCATGCCTAAGATATGAAAAGGAAATAAGGTAGGCTGCAATTATAACCAATAATTAACATAAAACAGAACCTAAATATGATTATTTTGAGAGGTGGAGGGATGTTTTGACCACATTTATATAAAATTCCCATGTATTTCTGAAAATCTTCCTTAGTAAAGAAATTATTTGAAAGAAAAAAAGTAAGACAGGAAGACAGGTTTGTTATTCTATGTTTGAAATTGCTTTCTAGTTTAGATTGCAAAATCCAGGTACTGAAAAATCTCTCAAGATATAATCCTACTTGTTTTTTCCCTTGCTGTTTAACTCATGTAACTGTGTACTTAATATCCATTCTTACTGACAGATAGCTAAGTGCATAACACAATTTTGTTTGAAAATGTTATAACTGAAAAATAAAATAGCAGTTGTTAATTCATGCAAAGAACAGTCTGGGTCAAGTTATTTGATTTCCTACTGACCCATGCAATTGTCTTAACAGGAAATTATATCATTGTTGACTTCAAGTGCTGATCTGTGATCGTTTCAAAGTGTTTCATTACCTCTCATTACCAAATCTGTTAAATGGATACTGCAGGGTTGTTTGGTGTTATTTTTTTTATCCTTCTTTTCAGCAATGGTATAGCAACTCCATGAAAGTCATATGCATGTGGTTGGCTGATAGATTAGACCTTCAGCTTCACATCTACCAACTGAAGACTCTGATCAAGATAGTGAAGGTAAAAAAATATGTATTTGACTTAGACTGCATAGTGAAGAGAGCAAAGTGATGAAGTATTAACATGGATATATAGATCACCCTAAAAGCTAAAAAATGTGAAATAAGGTCATGGATTTTTGTAGTTTTTATTATTATTATTACTATTTTCACAGTTGTTGCAAATTTGAGAAGAATAACAATTTATTAAAACCTCTAAAGTTAATTATATGTGCAATGATAATTTTCAACCATTCTGCCCTCACTGAAAATTTTAATTGTTCCAATGAATGTCAATAGATTACTGCTAGCTCTACAGTAATCCTGTACAGTATTCCTAAAAATTATTGTTTGTCATATTACTGCTTTGTTTTGTTTTGTTTTACCTTAATAATCACAAAAGCAGTCTTGCTTCATTTTTCCCACTCTCTGAAAGATCTAACTATTATTTTCATTATGCACATACAATTACTAGGTTCAGTTGGGAAACAACGTTCAAGATATTAGATGACATTTTCTAATGATTCGGACTCTGGCTTTTGGCATCAGTATCAATAGGAATCCCAGTCCTTCCAGTCTGGTCCTGTCATTTAGACCGCCAATGTGAAATGAATTGCAAAATACCTTACAATAAGCAATTACAGGCTACCTCACCTTTTTAAAAAAAAAAAAAAATCCTTCCTAACTCCCTTGTAGATATTACTTATTATTGCTAGGAAAGAGAGAAGAAGCCATTTCAGATTTTTTTTTCATTTTAATTCTTTCTTCTTTAACTCAGAACATTCTTGTTAGCTGTATAAATGTGCAATAAGAAGCACCTGTTGTCAATGACAACCTTCATTTCTCCAAAATGCTTTCTAGTGAAGTTTATGCAAGACTGTAAAGTTGGAAGAATTTTTATTAGTAGACACTACCATTGCAACTTGTACTTTCTGAATTCACTAGTTTTAAATAAATAAATAAAAGAACAGGAAGAAGAAGAAAGAAGAGAAAGAAGAGGAAGAGGAAGAAAAGAGAGAGAGAGAGGAGAGATCAAAGTCATAAGGTCACCATGCCTCTCTGAACCACCCAAGCTGTTTTGTTGGTTTTGACCTTGACTGATTTCCCTGGGAGCAGGATTTGGCTCTTCATTTTATTATATGCCAAAACGACAAAAGCAGTATGCTGGTTTTTTGGTTGAAATTAATGGCTCATGAAAGGTTTAATACTCTTCTTAGGTGAAGGTAGTTAGCCTCTTCTACAGGGAAAAAAATAAAGAGAAATAAAGAAAAAAATGTTGCAGGATCTAAAAACTGTGCCCAGTGAGATGTAAGAACGGCAGACTCAAGTATACCAGTTAAATGTCACCTGGGAGATTAAAGGAAAAGAGTCTTTTCAAACCAACTGCGAATTGTAAAGTTCAGGTGAATGAGCAGCACGAACAACTGACCTTGATTCTGCAGCCTGGCACACAGATTAGCTTTGTTCAAAAGAAGCATGCTCCCTGTGGCAATGGGAACACACTGGGTACAGTGGTAGCCTTTCTGTGCCTGTACACAAGCTCTCTTTGCACATGTATTCCAAGTGTGTTATTCTATAGCAGCTTCTGTAGATACAGGAGATGGAACAAAGCGATGTTAGTCATAGGATGTTCTGGTCAATGTACTGGAGAGTAGAAAGTCTTGACCACTTCTGTTTTGGTGGGTGAGGAAGGCAGGACTGGGAAAACTAGCTCAGCATAGAGGCCACTGGGAAATGAGAAAGAATGGTTCAAGTAGAGTATTATAAGAAGCTTTCACTCAGCAGAGGCACTGTTCCTCCAAACCATGGAGTCAATTGAGGCAATTTTCTGTTTGCCTTTGGCAAAACTGTGAGTCTGTGTTGCCTCCTCTAGAAAATATATATATATATAAAAAAAAAAAAAGTAGGAGATCTTTTTTAACGGTCAAAAAATGAGTAAGGAATAGATGATTGTTCCGTGTTTGGACCAGGTAGAGGTGGTGGCATTATCAAGAATGACCAGAAGAAAATTGTTCATTCCCATTAGAGATGGAAGATGGAAGGACAATGGCATAAAGGTATTGTTAGATGTCTGAGACACATGCAGAGGAACATGACTAAAGGGTCAAGGACCAAGAGGAAAGTTAGAGAGAAATGAAAAATTAAGCTTGGAAGTGAACATTATTATCCTGCAAAAGTATGTCAAGAGAAGAGCACTGACTGAACCCAAGAGTGCTGGACTGAGAATGGGAGGAATACAATGTAAAACTGAAAGAAATTGCTTTAGGACCTGTTAACAGCATAAAAGGAAATTGAAAGCACAGTGTTATAAAAAGGGAATGCAATGGTGACACTTGAAAAAGACCAGGCAGTTTACTCAGAGGAGTGTGTGAGCTAAACACAAGCTGCATCCATTGACTCTGAAGCTGACCTAGGAAAGTCAAATAAATCTCAGTTGCAGTGATTCAGACAAGGTTTAAATAATCATAATAGACAGTGGCAGAAAAAAATTCTCCCCGCTGAATGTTACCCATTTTGAGAGGTGTCTTTTGCAGTTCTTTGAAGCACCGAGTAAAACAAGATCAGTTCTTTTCTCTTTTCTTCTCCTAGGGGTTGTGCACAGTCTACTCCTGTAGAGGAATGGGCCTGATAGCCCTTAATTGTTTTCCATTTTCTCTTTTCCTCTAGTCTCTTCAATATACATTGAATACTCGTAGTGTGCAAAAAAACAAGGAACTAGTTAGATCAACTTGTCCTTAAACTTTTTTAGGCTAACTTGGGAAAGGTTATTTCAAATATATTAGCACTTAAAAATAAGCAAAGTAGAGTAGAAGATTTTCCATATGCTTACTTAAAAGTCTAATCAATAAATAAAACAATTTTATTTATAATTCTTACTGAAAAGTCAAAGAAAAAGGTCATGTCTTCTGGTTCATAGGAAGGCTGCTTACCGCGGAAAAAAACTTTGTCAAAAAAAAAAAAAAAAAGTAGATATGTCTCAAAATGTAGATGACTTAGAATGTGAAATTATCTTGCCTGAAGTAGTCACCTGAGAAACTTTTACATCACAGAATAAATCTAATTAATCTGAAATTTATTTTTTTCACATTTGGTCAATCAATGTAGATATAAAGGTAAATAAAATTATAGTTTGGGGAAAGAGTCAAACATTTATATTTTTCAGTGAAATGAGAGAGCTACACATTGCAATAAGCAGTTGGAAAAAAATATTTGTTGACCTCTTATTGAATAAATGAGACAAACGGAAGTTACTGATAGATTTGCATGCAGCTATAGAAGTGTAGTACAACATACAATCTCTTAAAGAAATTGCCATCAAAGTGTGGTTTGTGGACTCTGTTCTTGGTATTCTTAGCATGAAGCAAGGTGATCTTGTTTACATTGTTGTGTTTTGTGTTGTATTTTTTTTCAAAATTACATCTGCAAAATACTATGATCTGACCCCATCAAATAACATCATTTCCACCAGTGTTGTCATTAGCAAAGGCAGCACCATTACTAGACCAATGTGTAGGAAAAGTCCAAGGGGGACTGGCATATGCAGGGAAAAGTTGACTCCCAAGAAAGATCTTTTTTCTCAAAAAAAAAAAAAAAAAAAAAAGGGGAGAGAGAAGGAGAGAGAGAGAAAAGATGATGAACAATTGCCAGAAAGGGGAAAAAATAAAAGAAAAAAAGATTGTCTACATATTCATGATCTCGGGCTTGAGCACTCAAGCAAAACTGTATAGCACCATATCTATCTAAGCTTACCAAATAGCTTTGGTAGAAAGCTATTTTCCTTTCCTATGAAAATTGTCAATGATTAATCATAACTGGAATTGTTTTGTGTGGATACAGAACCACTGTTGCTGACTGCTACATTTTCAAGTTAGATAAGTCACTTTGAGACTGTCCTTTTCACAGAGTTCAATTTTTAAAATGAAGCTTATAGAAACCTCACGCAGCCCAGAAGCTAATAACCACAAAATCTTTAGCAAGTTTTAGATGATAAATCCATAACTGTAGGAGGAATGAAGCTGCTCTGCTGGCATGCTTGAAATGGCTGGTGTATAGTGGGAGATGGCTCGAGGCTTTCCCGAGTCCAACCCAACATTTCTTGTTTCTGCTACAGAAAACCTACCGAGACTTCAGACTGCAAGGCGTGATGGAAGGAACGCTGAACAGTAAAACCTACGATACTGTCCACAGCCGTCTGACCGTGGAGGAAGCCACGGTCTCAGTCACAGATGCAGGAGGACTTCAGGGCATTACAATGAAAGACAGTGATGAAGAGGAAGGATAATACTAATTCACCAGGCGTTTGGAGCACTGGGGTGATGGTTTAAGGGGGTGGGGGGTGAGGGGGGGAGGTAACTTGTCCTTGTAGTTGTTTTTATAGTTTTGCCTTATGATGTAGGTGCAGAAATGTAATTTGCTCCATTTTTTAAAAAAATGAAAGTAAGATTATCAGAGGAAAAGTGCCAAGAACTTTTTGAGAACCATGGTTGTAGCATATTGTAATGTATAGCTTTGCTTAGGGCTGGGAGAGCACTGGCATGGAGTTTGAGTTCCAGCTGTGATTACGTTTCTTCCCCTTCTGTTTGTTACCATTCGTTCTTGTATCTCCATCGAATATTGATGTCCTGTGCTTAAAGCAAAATGTATGCCTCATTTAAAACACAACTATACAGGAAATCATTCTCAGAATAAGTCAGTGCCCTAGGTAAAAAAAAAAAAAAAAAAAAAATGTGTTTTCAGATTTAGACTTGGTTTACTTTTTTGTGCTTAATTTTACATTATTAAGTGCCGTGCATTAAAAATTTTAATCTTGGTTCTTTGTATTTTGAAGTTGGTATTTAAGTGGTAGGACTTCAAGGTCAGTCAAACACATGCAAACTACTTATGAGTGTTGTTGTGTCTATTCATTTTGCAAGTTTAAAGATATCTCATCATGTTGGATGTCAGTAAGCTTGCCATCAATGTTTCTATTTCTGTGAAAAATTTCAGGCAATAAGAACATTTTGTCGTGACCACTTCTGTATCTATCCAAGTTTGTATAGAATTCTACAATTAAAAGATGTTTTCAATATTTCAAACTGTTTGAACTGTTGTATAGATTTCTCATGAGAACAAGGTGTTTTTGAAAGAATGCATTCAGTTTATATGGTGATTGCAGTGAGTATATTGGTTTATAGAGCAGATTTATACAAATAAAATATAAAAAGCCTATGAACATGCAAGGACATAATGCCTTGTAAAACCAAACCAAACAAAAACAAACCATACTGACAGACAATCAGGCAGTGCCCACTGCCCATTTTCCTATGCTTTCAATGTGAATTAGTAAGAATCCAAATTTTCCTAACTCAAAACTCAGAACTTACAAAAAAATGAGGTGTGTTTTTTTTGTTTGTTTGTTTTTGTTTTTGAGAGAGAGAGAGAACATGGCTAATTCCTGGTTGTGTGTAGAAAAAATCTGAGGGAATGCAGAACAGAAGCATTATACCCAAAGAAGAAAGAAAGGGTGCTGAGCTCCTTATCAAGCCCTGGTGTTATATTTGAAGTGAAGGACTTCACTGCTGGACTTCCTCGGGATCTGAGAGGTGCGCATGAAGTTTCCCTGCAAGAACAGGCTGTAGGACTTCAGGGTGTTCTCCAGTGGAAGCATTAGGAGATGTTTAAGTCTCACAAGAAGTAAAAGTGGTATCAAAATTGGGTGCTGCTGTGTTTAGCAAGTCACTAAAAGCATCTGGGTCTGGAGTGGGAACTAGAAACACTGGTACAGAAGTGGCTGTTGTCAGCACAGCCCAGGAGGTGAGGGTTCCAGCTCTCCTCCAGCTGCGGGCTGACCTTGCAATAACCCAGCTGCCCAGCCCTGACCACACTGTGGGAAGCGCAGTGGGTTTGTCCTCTGTCCCAGGCTGTAGCTCAGCTACAGCTCTGTCTCTGCTTGCCCATGGACCCTGGTCATCCAGATCCAGCCTCTGTGGATTGCTTTCAGAACCGCCTGACCATCACGAACCTTCTGGTGGTCTGGAATCGGGGTTGCCACCAGCTTTCCCCTGCTGCCTGCCTGAAGGTGGTTGGGTTTCTGCTCAGATGGCCTGGGCAGTCCTCCAGCTCCCTGTCCCTCAGCTGCCCCTCTCTGTACCCTGACACCATCTTTAGGAAAAAAAGAAATTATGAATTTTGTGTTTTGCAGAGGGTGGCTAAAATTCCATGGTGCATGCATGACCCAGACTTAGAGCACTTTGCTATACAACTTCATCTGCATGCAGTACTTACATGATGTGCCTGTCAGTTAGATAGAGGTGAATGAAGAAGTGGGGGGGGGGGGGGGG